>NC_056737.1:931146188-931258336 GCF_019279795.1 Protopterus annectens
AAAGCAAACAGAAATACGCTAAATCAACTTGCAGAGCTAGTGAAGTAATAAAAATATACTTTTAGGCATAATATAGACAAAATACAGCAGTTGAAAAATAGAAAGCCAGAAAAATACTTATAAATCAAAGGAAAGTCACTCTTCCACTCTCTGCTGCTTGTAGAACTCTGCAGGAAACTACGAGGAGCTGTGCTGAATCGTATACAAGCGCAAAAGCATGCTAAACCTGGCTTTAGAGCAGGGGGTTAGAAAGAGAAAGGAAATGGCCCAAAACGGCCAATAAACTACAAGTTGCTGGGCTTGAACCACTCCTTTAGGGACAAATAGGCTGCTCAGTGCTCCCCACTTCCACTGGAAAACAAAGAAGCTTCCTCCTATCCAAATAAGGATATGGACAACACAGGAACTATGACACAGCCCAGAGATCAGCAAAATCTGAAGACTGGACTATTCTAGTTCAGGAAAGGTGGGAAAATAAGGATTTTTTTTTTTTTTTATTTTTTTTTTCAAACAGACAAAAAAAGATACAGTAACAAACAGTAAATGCTTTAAATCGGCTAGCGCACTTGAGTGTGTAGCCTACCAGTTAAATTAAGCAAAAACAAACTTTTTAAAATGCAAAACAGTTCACAAGCAAATAGAAATACAGTAAATCAACTTGCAGAGCTAGTTAAGTAATAAAAATATGCTTTTAGGTGAAATACAGTCAAAATACAGCTGTCAAAAAATAAAAATTCAGAAAAATAGTTATAAATCAATGGAAAGTCACTCTTCCACTCTCTGCTGCTTCTAGAACTCTTCAGGACACCACGAGGAGCTGTTCTGAGTCGTATACATGTGCAAAAGTACGTTAAATCGGGCTTTATAGCAGGGAGTTAGAAAGAGCTAGGAAATGGCCCAAAACAGCCAATAAACTACAAGTTGCTGGGCTGGAACCATGCCTTTAGGGACAAATAGGCTGCTCAGTGCTCTCCACTCCCCTGGTGAACAAAGAAGCTTCCTCCTATACAAATAAGGATATGGACAACACAGGAAGTATGACACAGGCCAAACATCAGCAAAATCTGAAGACTGGATATTCTAATTCCGGAAAGGGGGGGGGAAACAAGGATTTTTTTTTTTTTTTTTTTTCAAACAGACAAAAAAAGATACAGTACCAAACAGTAAATGCTTTAAATCGGCTAGCACACTTGAGTGTATAGCCTACCAGTTACATTATGCAAAAATAAACTTTTTAAAGTGCAAAAAAGTTCAGAAGCAAACAGAAATACTCTAAATCAACTTGCAGAGCTAGTTAAGTAATAAAAATATGCTTTTAGGTGAAATACAGTTGAAATACAGCAGTCGAAAAATAGAAAGCCAGAAGAATACTTATAAATCAAAGGAAAGTCACTCTTACACTCTCTGCTCCTTGTAGAACTCTGCAGGACACCACAGGAGCTGTGCTGATTCGTATACAAGTACAAAAGCATGCTAAAGCGGGCTTTATAGCAGCAGGTTAGAAAGAGATAGGAAATGTCCCAATACGGCCAATAAACTACAAGTTGCTGGGCTGGAACCACTTCTTTAGGGACAAATAGGCTGCTCAGTGCCACCCACTCCCACTGGTGAACAAAGAAGCTTCTCCTATCCAAATAAGGATATGGACAACACAGGAACTATGACACAGCCCAGAGATCAGCAAAATCTGAACACTGGACTATTCTAGTTTAGGAAAGCTGAGAAAACAAGGATTTTTTTTTTGTTTTTTTTTTCAAACAGACAAAAAAAGATACAGTAACAAACAGTAAATGCTTTAAATCAGCTAGCGCACTTGAGTGTGTAGCCTACCAGTTAAATTAAGCAAAAACAAACTTTTTAAAGTGCAAAACAGTTCACAAGCAAACAAAAGTACGCTAAATCAACTTGCAGAGCTAGTTAAGTAATAAAAATATACTTTTAGGCATAATACAGTCGAAATACAGCAGTCGAAAAAAAGAAAACCAGAAAAATACTTAGAAATCAAAGGAAAGTCACTCTTCCACTCTCTGCTGCTTGTAGAACTCTGCAGGACACCACGAGGAGCTGTGCTGAGTCGTATACACGCGCAAAAGCATGCTAAACCTGGCTTTATAGCAGCGTATTAGAAAGAGCTAAGAAATGGCCCAAAACGGTCAATAAACTACAAGTTGCTGGGCTGGATCCACTCTTTTAGGGACAAATAGACTGCTCAGTGCTCCCCACTCCCACTGGTGAACAAAGAAGCTTCCTCCTATCCAAATAAGGATATGGACAGCACAGGAACTATGACACATCCCAGAGATCAGCAAAATCTGAAGACTGGACTATTCTAGTTCAGGAAAAGCGGGAAAACAAGGATTTTTTTTTTTTTTTTTCAAACAGACAAAAAAAGATACAGTAACAAACAGTAAATGCTTTAAATCAGCTAGCGCACTTGAGTGTGTAGCCTACCAGTTAAATTAAGCAAAAACAAACTTTTTAAAGTGCAAAACAGTTCAGAAACAAACAGAAATACAGTAAATCAACTTGCAGAGCTAGTTAAGTAATGAAAATACGCTTTTAGGTGAAATACAGTCGAAATACAGCAGTCGAAAAATAAAAAGCCAGAAAAATACTTATAAATCAAAGGAAAGTCACTCTTCCACTCTCTGCTGCTTGTAGAACTCTTCAGGACACCACGAGGAGCTGTGCTGAGTCATATACAAGCGCAAAAGCGCTCTAAATCGGGCTTTATAGCAGGGAGTTAAAAAGAGCTAGGAAATGGCCCAAAACAGCCAATAAACTACAAGTTCTGGGCTGGAACCACTCCTTTAGGGACAAATATGCTGCTCAGTGCTCCCCACTCCCACTGGTGAACAACGAAGCTTCCTCCTAAACAAATAAGGATATGGACAACACAGGAAGTATGACACCGGCCAGACATCAGCAAAATCTGAAGACTGGATATTCTAATTCCGGAAAGGCGGGAAAACAAGGATATTTTTTGGGGGTTTTTTTTGTTGTTTTTTTCAAACAGACAAAAAAAGATACAGTACAAAACAGTAAATGCTTTAAATCGGCTAGCACACTTGAGTGTGTAGCCTACCAGTTACATTATGCAAAAACAAACTTTTTAAAGTGCAAAACAGTTCAGAAGCAAACAGAAATACGCTAAATCAACTTGAAGAGCTATTTAAGTAATAAAAATATGCTTTTAGGTGAAATACAGTCGAAATACAGCCGTCGAAAAACAGAAAGCCAGAAAAATACTTATAAATCAAAGGAAAGTCACTCTTCCACTCTCTGCTCCTTGAAGAACTCTGCAGGGCACCACAGGAACTGTGATGAGTCGTATACAAGCACAAAAGCATGCTAAAGTGGGCATTATAGCAGCAGGTTAGAAGGAGCTAGGAAATGGCCCAAAACGGCCAATAAAATACAAGTTGCTGGGCTGGAATCACTCCTTTAGAGACAAATAAGTTTCTCAGTGCTCCCCACTCCCACTGGTAAAAAAAGAAACTTCCTGCTATCCAAATAAGGATATGGACAACACAGGAACTATGACACAGCCCAGAGATCAGCAAAATCTGAACACTGGACTATTCTAGTTCAGGAAAGGCGGGAAAACAAGGATTTTTTTTTTTTTTTTTTCAAACAGACAAAAAAAGATACAGGATCAAACAGTAAATGCTTTAAATCGGCTAGCACACTTGAGTGCGTAGCCTACCAGTTAAATTAAGCAAAAACAAACTTTTTAAAGTGCAAAACAGTTCACAAGCAAACAGAAATACAGTAAATCAACTTGCAGAGCTAGTTAAATAAGAAAAATACGCTTTTAGGTGAAATACAGTCGAAATAAGGCAGTCGAAAAATAGAAAGCCAGAAAAATACTTTTAAATCAAAGGAAAGTCACTCTTCCACTCTCTGCTGCTTGTAGAACTCTGCAGGACACCACGAGGAGCTGTGCTGAGTCGTATACAAGAGCAAAAGCTTGCTAAACCTGGCTTTATAGCAGCGTGTTAGAAAGAGCTAAGAAATGGCCCAAAACGGTCAATAAACTACAACTTGCTGGGCTGGAACCACTCTTTTAGGGACAAATAGACTGCTCAGTGCTCCCCACTCCCACTGGTAAACAAAGAAGCTTCCTCCTATTCAAATAAGGATATGGACAGCACAGGAACTATGACACATCCCAGAGATCAGCAAAATCTGAAGACTGGACTATTCTAGTTCAGGAAAAGCGGGAAAACAAGGATTTTTTTTTTTTTTTTTTTTCAAACAGACAAAAAAGATACACCCCGGGATTCATGAACCTTGCGCCAGGCACCCGCATAGCGTTGGCGTTATAAAGCCAAATATGGCCACCGATCGATTCAGGTATGAAGCAATCCCACGTGCACTACCGGCGTGCGCCGGACCTGCGCCGCCCCCGGCGTAGGTATGCTAATCACACTGTGTGCGGTATTGCACTATGCAAATGAAGGCAAATAGCGATACACGAAGTTGGGCAGGCGTAGCGTAAGGGCACGGCAATGTAAACCAAAAAAAACGGTTTACATTTACCCAAACATGACCAAGGAGTAATGGAAGGCTGTCAACGTCAGGTATCATGCAGGTGCAATATGCCAATGGCGAAAGGCACCGAGAATGTCCAAAGAAAACATGCACAAACTGTAAATAATGACATAAATGTTATGTACGCAGAAACCACAGCATAACCCCCGGATATGTGCACAGAAGGTGCAAAACAATGAAATAATATGAGAATGTCCTAAAAGAGCAGTATAATACACATCAGATGCACAGCCACCACACACCATAGTATGTATGGAAAGCCTCAACCCCAGCGCAAGGGTTGTCAAGGAGTGGCGGCAATGTTCGCCGTAACCATGTATTAGCAGTCAATGCCATGCAAATGAGGCAGATAATAGTGGATCGCAAACCCGCGCCGGTGTAAGGATGGAGCAAACGGGCGAGCGGTAGTACACCGAGGAGTGGCCTACACGGGATACATGTCAATCGCAGAGGGGTGTGCCACTGTAGGAGGAAGCATATTGGAGGCCAGCAAACATGGGCTGTACAATGCACATCACAGCAGCAGGATCGGCGTGCGAGGAAATAGATGCGCTGAGAGTACATAATGCCCGCATAGATGCATGTGCACGAGGATGAGTACGTTCCCCAACCCAGTCATGTGACGGGCTCCCCGTCAACAACCACAGATATAGGAAGGTAGTGCGGAGAATATGAGGAAATGCGGAAGCAGTGTAATTGGAGCCGTAATGAGCAATCAACATCAATCAATCCAGGAAGGGCAAACGGCGGCAGCTGACAACTCTGCATGCAAACTCCTGCATAACGGGAAAGGGGAGGCATAGGAATGCAAAGATAGTAGGGGATATAGTAGAAATGCAAAGAGCAAAGAACCGAAATAGCACAGCCAAGTACAGAGGTAACATAACGGCGGCGGCAGACAAAATGCATCATATACCATGTGCCTGCAGGATGCACTGCAGGCAATAGTAGGTGCAACGTGCAGAAACAGTAATGTAAGATGCAAAGCTAAGCCAATGCAGGCAACTGTAATGTAACACTAAAGGCAATACCGTTGCAGTTGCAACGGTAAAACACCGAAGATAACCACAGATACGGCTGCACAGACACACCCAATGACATCACCGGGTATACAGCACAACAGTATAAAGTGTGAATGCACACAACACACAGCGATTTCCCAAATGCCGCGACCGTAGGGTGTAAACACACGGAAACTTTTAATATGTATATGTTGGGTGCCGCCGTGGCCGTGATGCATAGGTATGTGTCAGAGACAGACGGAGTTGCGGAGGAGGGTGCCGACAACTACCGTAGGCCTCATAGGAGAAGGAGAGTGTTCAGACCAAGGGTGACCTACCAGGGCTGCAAGACCTGGAGATAGTAGAGCTACAGGGTGGACAGGGACACGTTACAGCAAATAGTGGAGCTGTGCCGCACGCCTGAGAACAAGAGACAACAGAGTGGAACCCATCCCAGTGGACACAAAGGTATGTGTGAGCTTGCGAATACTGGCTACAGGTACCTTTCAAAGGCCAACCGGAGATATAATGGGTATCTCACAGGCATCAGCATCCAGGGTACTACACCAGTTCCTGGATGCCATGTTACGACATGCCCATGAGTATATAAACTTCCCAGATCTCAGGAGGAGTTGGCTAGCAATATCCGCCACTTCCACCGTGTGGCACAATACCCGGAGGTACTGGGTGCGATAGACTGTACGCACATAGAAATCAAGTCACCGCCCGGGGAGCAGGGTAGACGCTACATAAACCGCAAGGGATACCCCTCCATCAATTGCCAGGTCATGTGCAATGCGCAGGGCATTATCATGGATGTGTGTGCTGGCAGCCCTGGAAGCTACCACGACTCCCATATCTGGCATGCCTCACAGCTGTATCAGGTATTCGCCAGGGGGGATATCACACAAGGTCACCTTGTGGGGGATGCTAGCTATGCACTGGAGCCGTGGATGATGACACCCATCAAAAATGCACACACACACATGCAAGAACGCCATAATGAGGCACACGCACAAACCAGAATAATCATAGAGCGTGTGTTTGGGATGTTGAAATCACGGTTCCGGTGCTTGGATACATCCGGTGGAGCCTTGCAGTACTCTCCAGGCACATGTTCCCACATATTCATAGTATGTTGTATGCTACACAATATGATTCTGCGGAAACAGCTGCTGCAGGGACATAATGGTGTAGGGCCACCAAGCCCGCCACAACTGCCAAGGCAAGCACAGGCACAGGGCGTTCAGCACCATGAACACACTGTGCCAGCCCCAGTAGGTAGACGGAGGCGTACCCAATATGCCTACGCCCTGGCAAAGAGGGAACGCATAGCACATACTTTGACAGCGTAGGCCCCATGGACTGACACCTCCTTACCTGCACACACAGTGAAATGGACGCCACACAAACATGTCCGCCCGTAATGTGTACCGTATGGGCGGACCTATGTGAGACTCCAACAAAGGCACCACCCAAACACTGCACACCCAATAGCCAGCAGAGCATGGAACGCCAACACCTCAACCGCACGCCGGTTCTACAGTAGACGGCGTAGCCGTATGCTGCCACTGTCGCCACAAGTCGACTACATATGTACTTATGTGCATACACAGATATGGAAATAGATATCAGTACACACGTAGAAATATATGTACACATACACAGATATAAAGTACAACAGGTTAATATGGAACCCAGGGATGCAAGTTTACAGATAAGTAAGACGCAAAATCTCCACATAGTAAACATAGTGAACGCCAACCCGATCATCCGGGAGGGTGGGCAGAGCAGGGAACGCCAGCCATGGAAATGTCAACCTGCATCAATACATATCCGCGGGTCGGGACGATCGCCAGGCCACGGTACAGTAACGGGATATGTGCGTGTCATATCCATAGGATATGAGTGCGGAGGTACACGCCGCGGCGCCAACGAGGTAGTGTGTGCAACCGTCAGTGCGAAAGCGGCAATCATACCTGTCAAGTGTACGTCATTATGAGGAACGTACCTCATTTGGGGTCTAAAACAGTTCATGTTCCTCGCAGTTCCTCAAAGTTCCACATTGAAAGAGTCTGTCACACATTCATTGTTAGGAATGTATTTAAATGAAATCCTGGTAAATAGAAATTAATCATAGTAATTCATTAAAGGTTCTTCTTTGTAAGTAAATCAGCATATTTTAACCATCCTATGACCTTCTTAGCTGATGTTGTTAGTAAGCCATTAGTATGTGTTTTACATTTTGTCCATTTGTTCCACATTATGAATGTGTGTGTTCCTCATTTTGGAAATGGAAGGTTGAGAGCTATGGCGGCAATATGTGTATGTGTGAGGTGAGGTTGTCGTGTGTTCCGCTGTGTGTGTGTAATGTGTGTGCCACTGTAAAATGTGTATGTAGGTGACATGTCACAGGCGGAGTGTAATAACATGCGTAGGCATACAGTACAGGAACCATAGGCGTATGTACAGCAGTACCCACAAAGTAGTACTGACATCTCCTCAGTGGCTAGGCGCGAGGCGACGTAAAACGATGCAAAGCGGAAATGTCCCAGAATGTACCACAGGGCTATAGCCAACAGGAGATGCAAAGGACGCATGTACAAACCATGACCGTATGTATGGCGGCCATATGGTAGACTCAACACGATACGTCGGCAACGTTACACAGCATCAGGCATGTACGGCGAAAATACGAATGTGCTATCCCGGCACCGATCGTGGACACTTACGGTCCCGTAAATACCGCTGTGTGTTCCACGACCGTTAAGTAAGCAAGCGCCACACGAATAGGAGGCTACCGGTAGCATACAGGCCATCCCAAGTACAGGACCACAATCACCGTAACTATCAGTGACAAAATGCCAATGGATAGTAGGCACGGACGAACATCCGCAGATATATAACCGATGTGAAGGAGGAATACGTGCAGGAAGCACACATGCAGGCGATACCGACACCACACGACATCAACAAAACAAACATTCCCAGAACAACAGACAGGTAACCTGCAGCTCCCCAAGCAGGGATGGAGCACAGACACAAGCATATCTTGTATGTATAAATGCAAGACCCACACCCCGTACCCGTCACCCACATCCGCAGATATACCCCATCGCACATATCAAAGGGATAACAGCCAAAACCGTAGCAAAAACATACAGGCAGTCAATGATAGCGGCATACCCGCAACAAGCCACGTGGGAAACACTAGCAGCAGCTGATGCATCCTTGCATCCGTTGTGTACAGGAATATAACAGCTATGTTACACATCTGAATGCACAACGCCATCGACAGACGCCGCCAGGACACGGACACCCACATGTTGAACAGAATACCATACCCAACACACACAATCCACGGCTAACACCACAGCGTAATGTACCTGACACCACACATAGCGTATGCAGTCACACAAACATGATACAATACATACCATCCCCACGAAGGTAGTGCAAATAACCAACGGCCACACGAGGAATGAACCATGGCCTAGTTTCGTGGGTAATGTACGAATGGAGGAGGATCACCAGTGATATGCGCATAACTACACACCGAGGAACAGCTATTGGCGTGATGAACCCACATGCCTCAGGTGACGAATAAAAGGAAGACTCCCTGGATATTCAAACCGTATGTTCATACCGAACACAAAGTGAATTGAAAGCAATGAGTTAGAGGAAAATATTGACGAATACAGAAGCAAAGGCCGGAAAGGTATGTCGAACCCACGAGATGTACTGGTGTGTAACGCATGATACGTATGACTAATCTGCACTATATGTGAACGATGTGTGTAAGTAAAGATACCTGTCCATCAGGCAGAGAGTGGTGAAAGGTGGTTATGTAATGCTAAGCCGCGGAGCATACCAACGACTGTGGACAACGTGTGCACAGCAGTGGGACAACATGTACACAGCCGTGATAACCCAAGGTCCGCCATAGGGATTCCAAACACAGAACAATGCCACCACCCACGCTGATGCTGTCAGTGGATATCGAACAATGAAGTGCCACAGCAGGGGATAGGACATGTATGTATAGTGTCACAGCACACATATGCATGGGCATATACCGTCGATGTCATACGGAATGTGCGCACGACGTGCACGTATCCCTCGCAGTAGGGGTGACCATGTCAATGATGTGTAATGCAAAGCTGTCATGATGGATATGTTCAGAAATCATAGACAGTATCACAGGCATAGCATGCATGATGGAGGGATGGCCTAATGTTATGTACATAAACAGGATATGTATGGCCTGCACATATGGGACAGAGTAGTAGCAGAATAGGTACCCGAAATGGAGGGAACAGCAAGTAACCATGTCCAAACATTCCGTAGCAGGTGCAATGTGTGCAACAATGATGTCCGGCAGGGCCGTGTGTAAACACATGTGCAATGTACACAGTAGTGTCACCCCCCCCATGGTAGTGTCCACTGAACGGCAGAGGTGGATGTCAACTGTATGTCTATACAGTACTTCCGCTGTGGTGGTACCATGGGTCTGTGTCACCCTACCAGCAAGGGAGCTATCACATGACTAGTGACACAGTGTGTCCCTGTGGGATGTGCACAGGACCTATGTCCCACAGCACGGTGTGTGTCCAGTCTGTGGAGGTCACACATGCAGGAGCGCTCCTCCCACCCTGCCCACTGCAAACGCCATGTAGGAGTACTACATGCATCAGTAATGCGGAGAACATGGCCCATGGCAGAGTAGATGTACTACTGCGTGTTACTGGCTGTTTGTATGTGGTACACATGGTGATTGTGGTGGTTGGCTTGACCTATTCCCATGCTAGAACATACACATCTGTCAATTACGTTGTTTAAATCAAACTGTAACACTCATTACTCTTTTCAAAATGACAATCAATAACACAGGAAGCTCAGTTTCACAACGTTTTAATAGTGTGCACCAGGAGGCAAATAACTATGCAGTACAAGTATAGAGTTTTGTCTGACTCTATACAAGAAACAGCTGTATGAGTATTGTGTTTACAATCAGCTTTTGCCCACCTTAATGATGTGGTCAGTCACAGGGCATTTACATCACTATAGTCCACAATATTGTATTCCTACAACGGTGCTAAGGTAATGCTTATTAAATGTTTTCCCATGAGAATAGCACAGCCTTGAGGCACATAGTCAATTAGATTGTCCTTCTGTAAATTCTGCTCTGTCAAGGTTCCAAGCCTGTTCGGGTACAATAGTCAGTTCATTTCCTACTAGGTTCCTTTGTCTCTCTGGTGAGCAGCTGTACTCTATCTTAGATAGAGCTCACAAGGCCATCCTCCTCAGTGGAAGGATGAAAGATGTACCTGTACATACATTTATTATTCTCTAACCCAGCAGATAACTAATGCTGAATGACATACGCCTGCTGCACTGGTTACTGCCAGGGTCAGGGTTCGATCACACTGCAGCTACACTACAGGCAATTACATGCATGATAAGTTCTACTGCCATATTGTAAAATAGAATAATATGCATTATACACTATTTGCTTCTAAACTAGCACGTCATATATGTTTAAATATATATTTTTCCTAACATTCTCCCTCCTTTGATTGCTTCTATTCTATCCAGAAACATATACAACATTATTTCATTCCCTAGCCTCTTCCTCTCTGGAACGTTTAACTAGGCAAGTCATTTGTTGTACATTTCAGAAAGGATTTCATTTGGTATTAACAAATCCCACTACAGGTCTTGATACATAGTCTTAGTTACAGATACGTCAACAGAGTCCCTGACTAATACTTTCATACAAAGTATCCCGCAACAGACACATGCTCACAATATGAGCAGAACAACACAAATGGCAATCAAGATTTTCAGTTATGAGTGAACCCCATCCACCAAATGGTTTCTGGAAATAGTTCGTCAGTGGGTTTGGGCCTGGTTCCGCCATGGCTGATACCTGCTGTATTACCTCTAGGTGGTCGTTGATATCGTGCTTATTATGTGGTACTTAGACACAGCAGTCTTCTTTGATAAGCGCGCACATACCACTTCTCGCCGCCAGGGTGCAGTCGTGAGCCATTACATTTTGTGACACAACAGTTCTCATTGCATTCAGTTCATCAGTCACAAGTTCGAGCGAAAAGTCGCATTGCTCATTCCTCCGAGAGGTTTTAACAACTTCCTCAGTTCCCTGATTGATTTCACTGCTCCATAAGCTGGGATTGTTCCAGCCCAGGATATAACACTGTCACTCAAGTCCATATGAGTCAATTTTCCTTTATCTCTTGCAGAAGAATGATTTTTCCAAACAGCTTCCATTTCACCCACTGGATTAGTAGGTTTCTCGACTGAGTTCCCAGTTCTTCGAGCTATATCTCTTACAATTCGTTTCATACCCAGAGGCAATTCTGCAGTATGTCATATGGCTGGAGCCAGATAACCCAAAAAACAACTGCCGGACCAATTCTCAGGTAACCATTGATATGCTTTTTCCCACAAACAAAATAACAATATTCTACTTTACTACTGATGCGGGTTAACTCTGCATGTAACATTTTCCTGTCTATAACAGACGACTGTTTATACAATTCAGGATGTTTCTGCACATCTTTCCACGTTGTTCTCATTAAGCTTAAATACAAATCATGAATGGTGCTACAACTAGTACTGTAATCTTTGGCTGTTATATGACATTTGTAAGACACAGTTATGTTACAATTACTCCCACCAACTTGGACTGTATCATGTTTATGAAAACAAACAATTCCTTTTTGTGTAACAGGTAAGTACAGTGCCACTTTGTCCTGTGATCTCACAGAACCTGTATCAAAAGGTAAATATTCACAAGTCTCAATCTATCCCCAAGGGGACAACATACATCGGAAGTCCTCCATATTATGTAGGTATGGCAGTACAAACACAGCAATTTGAAATGTTCATAGTCTGTACATGCACACGCATCATGCCTAGGTATGTGTTGAGGTTTGGATGCCAATCTGTGGCCAGTTCATCACGTATCACTATTTGTATCTGTGTAGTTATATGCAGGAAAGATCCCAGCAAAAGTAAAGTCACCACAAACATGGTTAATAGGTGTATGATCAGTAGGACAGTAAACCAATGTCTTTGGGGTTGCTTTGTATTGTTATACACTCTGCCCCGGGTGATTCTGTCTCTATGGTATATCGGCTACAACATGTAAATCAGACTGGATATCCTTTACAGGTTTGAAAAGGGTGAGGTGAACCCAGGACGACCTTTCCGCAAACTTTATTGCAGTAGGCGTTGCCAACAGTACCTGGTACGGACCTTCCAACATTGGACTCGGGCAGTTACTTGTTTGGATAACAGTCAAACACACCCAGGATACTGGAGTCAGCTCTGTGTCCGGCTTCGCTTGCTCTTTATCTGAAAAAGAGTTTAACTGCAAAACAGTGTTATTGGTTAACAATCCTCTCATGTAACTTGCTAATGAGCCATCGACCTCCAGCTCTGCAGGCATGACAGCTTTCCACTGTGGCACATAATATGCCATTCCAAATACTACTTCAAAGGGGGTCAAACCCTTTACATTTGGAACTGTTGTCATGCTCAGCAATGCTAGAGGTAGACAGCAAATCCAATTCATCTGAGTGTCACTCATCAACCTCCTCAACTTATTTCTCGGGATCCCATTGTACCTCTCCACCAGTCATGCTGACTGTGGGTTATACATGCAATGATTATTCAAGGAAATCCCAAATAATCCCCCAGGTTGCTGGATTGTCTGGTTCACAAAATGTGTTCTATTGTCACTGTAGCTTCTTTCCGGTATGCCAGATCTAGGGATACTTTATTTTACTGGGACCTTTGCCGCTGTTGCTGCATCCGGATTCCTGGTTGGGAATGCTTCTACCCATTTTGATAATATATCTATAATCACTAAACAGTATTTCTTCCCTTCACATTTATTCAGCTGTATAAACTCCATACAAATAGTATGGAACGGATATGGTGGTGTAGGGAAACTCACTCGCTTCGGTTGAAATGCTCCCTGTGCATGATGTTTACTGCAAATATGACACGCTGCTCAAAATGTTTGTATGTGGTTCCTAATTCCGTATGTTAGGAATATTCTGTTAACCAACTGTACCATCCCCCCTGTTGAGACATGGCTCTACCCATGGCTCACCAAAGCCGCATATCTGAATAAATTAGACGTTAATATTGGCTTTCTCACTGTGGATATGTACAGTCCGTCTTCAAGGATTGCTCCTCGTCTTACCCACGTCTGCTTTTCTGCTTTCGTAGTTGATGTTTGCATTGTTTCTAACATTTCTAAATCTAGAATCTCTGAGGATTGTCATTCCTCATTCAAAAAGACACTTTCTGACTGTGAGGCTGCTTGTTTTGCAGCTGCATCAGCTCGTGCCTTACCTTTCCTAATCTTATCCTGTTGCTTTGTATGAGCTGCACATTTACAATTAGCTACTTTAGTGGGTAACTGAATGAGATCTAATGAATTCAAGATCAATTGCGCATGATTAATCAGTTTACCAGTGGATGTTATCATTCCCCTATTCTTCCACTGCTGCGCATAAACATGCACTGTAGAGACAGCATACTGACTATCGGTATAAATGTCCACACATCTGTTTTTCGCTAGAGTGCAAGCACGTGTTAAAGCTATCAATTCTGCTGCTTGAGCAGACACGTTATGCTGCAGGGGTTGGGCTTCTACAATCTCATTATCAATAACTACTGCATAACCTACTTGATTCTTTCCTGTAGGACTCTTTCTACATGATCCGTACACATAAACTGTCACCTCTGCATCATCTAAGGGTATATCAGTGATATCCTGTCTGTGTAAAGTTATTTGCTCCATTTCCTGTAGGCAACTGTGTGGTGTGCCATACACAGGTGTCGGACGTGACGTTGATGGGTTTAATGTTGTACAACGTTCAATCACCATATGAGGTTGACTCAGGGGTATGGTCAAACAAGAAAGATGTCTAGCACGGGTCAGGAATGCTATTTTCTCTTGCAGCAAAATGATCACAACTGCATGAGGCACTCTCACAGTGAGAGGGTGGAATAATACCATTGATGCCGAGGCCTGTACTGCCATGGCTGCTGCAACAACTGCCTGTACACAATGTGGCAATGACCATGCCACTGGGTCCAACTGCGATGAGTAGTAAGCTATGGGGCGTTGCTTACTTCCATGCTGTTGCGTCAAGACTGACGTCATATATCCCTGCTTACAATCTACAGTCTGAAAACATCTGTTATGATTATTCGGGAGACCTAAAACAGATGTTGAAGCTATCAATCATTTTAGTCTGCAGAAAGCTGTTTCTGCTACTGGAATCCAGTGTAGTATATCTTGTGCTGCCATAGGTGTATTAAAGATTAAAGCAGACAATAGAGCAGATTCCAAAGCATAGTTTGGTAACCAGCTTCGACAAAAGTTAGTCGGCCCAGGAAGGACATCATTCCCTTCTTGGTAGTTGGCTTGGGTGCTTGTGAAATTGCTGCCTTCCTATCGTCATCTAATGTTCTACCCTCCTTGGATACCACATATCCCAGGTACTTGACCTGTATTCTCCGTAGTTGCAATTTATGCTTGCTTAATTTATGTCCCTGTTCTGCTGAATATTTCAATAATGCTGTTGTATCTTCCCTACATTGCTGCTGGGTAGGGGCCGCAAGCAGGATATCATCCACATAAAGTAGAACTTGACTGCCCCCGGGTGGAGTAAACACCGGCATGTTGCTAGCCATCTCCTGTGCGAATATCGTTGGACTTTCACAGTATCCCTGCGATAGCCGGGTATGGCTGTATCTGTTACCCTGAATGTAAATGCAAAACAATACGGACTATCTGGATGTATAGGTATTGAAAAGGAAGCATATCTTATATGTACCACGGTAAGATACTTCTGTTGCGGGTTCATAGCATTCAATATAGTGTGTGGGTCTGGCACCATCGGTACCCTAGGTATTATTACATGATTTACAGCTTGTAAATCCTGTACCATCCGCCATTCCCCCTTTGCTTTTCTATCAGGAGATACAGGGGTATTGCATGGTGAATAGTGATTGCTTTGTGGATGGGGAATTCCCTCTGTGACTTTCCGGATATCTTCTGGTGTCCACGGTCTATACACTAAGGGAGTTGGGTCCTGGCCTTCCTGTCCTGCCTGAGGGTTCGGTACTTCAATTAATTGACAGATATCCTCACTCTGTTCTAGTGACTCTCTTCTTACTTGAGTGTCCCTAGGTATTTTACATGTTTGGGATGTGGTTTCAATAGCTTCTCTTACAATTGGTCGTTGTGATACCTCTGTTGCCACAGGATAACGTGGGGGGGACTAGCCTGCCCTCCCGCTTCATATCCTGGATGTGGTATCGGAGGTGGTGGAGGGGGGGCGTTGCTACTGCTGTAATATTATCTTCTTTGTCTACGTATGATGCTTTCGCATTTTTAGTCTTCTGTTCCCTTCGGTTCACTACCTCAATCCACCTATGTGCTTGAGGGATACCCAATTGTCGCTGTTTTTTAGCCTGCACATCTTAGGGTTGCCACCTTTTCAAATGCACAAAGTGGGACATTTGTGTTAGGAACGTCGGATTTTGCAGGGCAAAACATACCCTCTGCCAGTACAAAGGACAGCAATCTACTTTTTGCCAGAATAGCAACTTATTCTTGTAGCATTTGAGTTGCTTATTCTGTTTATTATAATATTTTGGTGTTTCAGATACAAAATAACTGTTTTATGCTACTATTAAAGAAGATATAGGAAATATTTTTGTCCTAAGATATCAGGACATTTGCCATTTGTTCAGATTGTTTGCAGGACACAACTGGCCAAAGAGGGACTGTCCCTCGCAAAGTGGGACAGGTGGTAACCCTAGAACATCTGCGTCACATTTTAAGTGATTCCAATGTTTCACTAACGATATTTTGTCTAATATACCATCAATGTCATATTTATTACCCCATTTTGCAGAATATCTCACATTATGTGCTCTCTGCAATTGCATATACTTCACATCACCCGTCAAACGCAGATCTCACGATCTCTTGGTGCACTAATCTCCCATGTCTTCTAAATGACTGTTACGTAACCCTTCTCTCGTACCACGTGGTATCTCCTTCCCTGTATCCACTGTAGTGTCTACAATGACTATTTACTCTACTCTGTGTTCCCCTGATCTATGTCCAAATGTAAAACTACTTGGATTGGTCTTCGACCTGCTATCACAACTGTTAACAGAAACACAATGTAGCCTGGTCCCTGATCTACAACAGAGACAAAGAGGCAAACTCTCCTTACCTGAGCCTCCCGTTTATGACTGCATGTTTTCTTCTTGGGATCCAGTTTTCCGCTTTTCAGCCACAGATCAGACAGTGGACAGCCTCTTTACACACAACAATTCAGTCGGAGGTCTTTTCACTCAAGAAGAACCATTTAGGCAACTTCTCCTGCGCAGGTGTCTAACCACCCATGCACTCTGACCTGTAGCTTACCAAGGGAATTCCGGATAAGAAGGACCACAATGTCAAATAAGTTGTTAAAACCAGACTGTAGAAATCAGTAGGCTTTTCTAAGTGACAGTCAATAACACAGGAAGCTCAGGTTCACAACGTTTTAGTAGTGTACACCGGCAGGCAAATACTTTACAGTCCAAGTATGAGAGTTTTGTCTGACTCTATACAGGAAGCAATTTGTTTATATAGTGTTTACAATCAGCTTTTGCCCACCTTACTGATGTGGTCAGTCACAGGGCATTTCCATCACTATGGTCCGCAATATTCTATTCATACAAGGGTGCTGAGGTAATGCTTTTAAAATGTTTTCCCATGAGAATAACACAGCCTTGCAAGGCACCTGGTCAATTACAGTGTCCTTCTGTAATTGTTGCTATTTCAAGGACCCTGGACTGTTCCGATACAATAGTCAGTTCATTTCTTAATACGTTCCATTGTCTCTCTGGTAAGGAGTTGTACTCTATCTTCGATAGAGCTCACAAGGCCATCCTCCTCAGTGGAAGGGAGGATGATATACATGTACATACATTTATTTTTCTGTAACCCAGCAGATAATTAATGCTGAGAGACATAAGCCTGCTGAAATGGTTACTGCCAGGGTCAGAGTTCGATCACACTGCAGCTAAGCTTCACCAATTACATGCATGATCATTTCTACTGCCATATTGTACAGTACAATTCAATGCATTATATAGTATTTTGCTTCTAAAATGGCACTTCATATGTGTTTCTATATATATTTTTCTAACAACATCCATCCGGCCATATGCATGTTGTTCCGTCCTTTACCTTGGCCATGGGTGTTTGGCCATCCGGCAACGCTACTCTCCACATGTGATGTCCCACCTTCACCTTCTGTGCCTGTGGCACCCTGTTAGGACGTCCTGTTTGGTAGGCACATGTTCCGCTATATGTGTTTGACTTGTCTGCATAGCTAATCATCAGTGCGGTGGTTCAACATCCCGACTTGTCCACATGTGTACAGTTATGTGCACCATGGCATGTGCAAGCCTATAGGGTTTGGACGGGTGCATACCACATGCGGGATGTACACATTCTGCAGACACATTCACATGCAGCCATTTGCATATCTGTACCTGAGGTGGGTTGGTGACATGTGGGGTACATATTTGCCCGCGTGGCACTGCCTAAAACAATACTTCTTACCACATTTCAGGTATGCCCATTGTGTGTAGGTGTGTAGCTGCACAAGGCTGCTAGCTGGGTTGGGTGCACGGTCGTACATGGGTGGGACTTACATGCTACAATGGGGCTATAGTGTATTACATTTGCATGCATGGGTTCTGCTTCTGGATATTACGATTAGACATACGCCGTCCTGTGTATGCGACAAACACGTTGCTGGGTGTGGTACATGTTGCTATGCACATGTTTGCCTGTGTTTAGGGTATCTTGGTTCCTTCCTGTTGTTATGTCGACACGGCTACCCGGCTGTGTACTCTCACTACTGTTTGTGACCATTATGGTTGCCACCTTTTCCAATGCCCATAGTGGGACATCTTTTGTGGAAACATCGGATTTTGCAGGACAACACATACCCACAGCAAGTAGAGATGACAGAACTTCACTTTTTTGCCATAATATATGCTTATTCTCGTAGCATTTGGGTTCCTTATTCGGTTTCTTATGCCATGTATGTGTTTCATATACAAAATATATGTTTTATGCTACTATTACAGGTATATTGAAGGAATATTTTTGCCCGGAAATCTCAGGTCATTTGCCATTTTTCGAGTTTTGGCAGGACACAACTGTCAAATGAGGGACTGTCCATAGCAAAGTGGGACAGTTGGTAACCCTGGTGACCATGCCCATGTCGCTACTAGGGTTGCCACCTTTTCCAATAGCCAAGGTGGGACATTTTCGGGACTCACATCAGATTTTACAGGCCGACACATACCCACGGTCAGTACATAGCATAGAACTTAACTTGTTTGCCTAAATAAAAGCTTATTCTTGTAGCAGTTTGGTTGCTTATTCTGTTTCTTGTGACATTTAGGTATTTTAGTTACGGAAATAACTATTTTATGCAACCATTACATAAAATACGGGATATAATTATGCCCTACAATCTTAGCACATTTGCCGTTTTTAATATTTTTTATCGGGACACAACTGCCCATAGAGGGACTGCCCCTCGCAAAGTGGGACAGGTGGTAACCTTAGTCGCTACTCCTATGTCGGTGCGGCACGCTGACATGCTGCGGTACACCTTTTCTGGGTATGCCCACTGATGGTGCATTGCGGGACGAACACTGTGTTACGCGTATCCTTTGTTCCTTGGACGGGTACACTTAGGGCTTCGTGGGTTGTGTTTGCTTCTCCGTTTTGTTGGGACGGGTACTATGTTGCATACTCTGCATGCGTTTCATTCTGCACAGGCCCTGGCTGGTGACATTACTATTATGGGCGGACTGTGGCAGTCAGCACTTTAGGTTGCACCTCGCCTGCCGGCTTAGCCACGCCTCCGGATGCATCCTACTTGGGCTCGCTCACGTACACTACGCACGTGTCTGTAGTTGCGGTGCGCACTCATTACTATGCATATGGCGCTACTACACCGACTATTCACTGCACCACCGGCGCAGGCCTTACACCGGCCTTGCGCCGAGCTTCATGAATCCCGGGGACAGTAACAAACAGTAAATGCTTTAAATCAGCTAGCGCACTTGAGTGTGTAGCCTACCAGTTAAATTAAGCAAAAACAAACTTTTTAAAGTGCAAAACAGTTCAGAAGCTAACAGAAATACAGTAAATCAACTTGCAGAGCTAGTTAAGTAATAAAAATAGACTTTTAGGTGAAATACAGTCGAAATACAGCAGTCGAAAAATAAAAATCCAGAAAAATACTTATAAATCAAAGGAAAGTCACTCTTCCACTCTCTGCTGCTTGTAGAACTCTGCAGGACACCACGAGGAGCTGTGCTGAGTTGTATACAAGCGCAAAAGCGTGCTAAACCTGGCTTTATAGCAGGGGGTTAGAAAGAGCTAGGAAATGGCCCAAAACGGCCAATAAACTACAAGTTGCTGGGCTGGAACCACTCCTTTAGGGACAAGTAGGCTGCTCAGTGCTCCCCACTTCCAGTGGTGAACAAAGAAGCTTCCTCCTATCCAAATAAGGATATGGACAACACAGGAAGTATGACACAGCCCAGAGATCAGCAAAATCTGAAGACTGGACTATTCTAGTTCAGGAAAGGCGAGAAAACAAGGATTTTTTTTTGTTTTTTTTTTTCAAACAGACAAAAAAAGATACAGTAACAAACAGTAAATGCTTTAAATCGGCTAGCGCACTTGAGTGTGTAGCCTACCAGTTAAATTAAGCAAAAACAAACTTTTTAAACTGCAAAACAGTTCAGAAGCAAACAGAAGTATGCTAAATCAACTTGCAGAGCTAGTTAAGTAATAAAAATATACTTTTAGGCATAATAAAGTCGAAATACAGCAGTCGAAAAATAGAAAGCCAGAAAAATGCTTATAAATCAAAGGAAAGTCACTCTTCCACTCTCTGCTGCTTGTAGAACTCTGCAGGACACCAAGAGGAGCTGTGCTGAGTCGTATACAAGCGCAAAAGCATGCTAAACCTGGCTTTATAGCAGGGGGTTAGAAAGAACTATGAAATGGCCAAAAACGGCCAATAAACTACAAGTTGCTGGGCTGGAACCACTCTTTTAGG
Source organism: Protopterus annectens (assembly GCF_019279795.1). Taxonomy (NCBI): domain Eukaryota; kingdom Metazoa; phylum Chordata; order Ceratodontiformes; family Protopteridae; genus Protopterus; species Protopterus annectens. The sequence continues at coordinate 931,166,950 of NC_056737.1, forward strand.
GACAAATAGGCTGCTCAGTGCTCCCCACAAACACTGGTGAACAAAGAAGCTTCCTCCTATCCAAATAAGGATATGGACAGCACAGGAACTATGACACATCCCAGAGATCAGCAAAATCTGAAGACTGGACTATTCTAGTTCAGGAAAGGCGGGAAAACAAGGATTTTTTTTTTGTTTTTTTTTTCAAACAGAAAAAAAAGATAGAGTAAGAAACAGTAAATGCTTTAAATCGGCTAGCGCACTTGAGTGTGTAGCCTACCAGTTAAATTAAGCAAAAAAGAACTTTTTAAAGTGCAAAAGAGTTCAGAGGCTAACAGAAATACAGTAAATCAACTTGCAGAGCTAGTTAAGTAATAAAAATATGCTTTTAGGTGAAATACAGTCGAAATACAGCAGTTGAAAAATAAAAAGCCAGAAAAATACTTATAAATCAAAGGAAAGTCACTCTTCCACTCTCTGCTGCTTGTAGAACTCTGCAGGACACCACGAGGAGCTGTGCTGAGTCATATGCAAGCGCAAAAGCGTGCTAAACCTGGCTTTATAGCAGTGGGTTAGAAAGAGAAAGGAAATGGCCCAAAACGGCCAATAAACTACAAGTTGCTGGGCTTGAACCACTCCTTTAGGGACAAATAGGCTGCTCAGTGCTCCCCACTTCCACTGGAGAACAAAGAAGCTTCCTCCTATCCAAATAAGGATATGGACAACACAGGAACTATGACACAGCCCAGAGATCAGCAAAATCTGAAGACTGGACTATTCTAGTTCAGGAAAGGTGGGAAAATAAGGATTTTTTTTTTTTTTTCAAACAGACAAAAAAAGATACAGTAACAAACAGTAAATGCTTTAAATCGGCTAGCGCACTTGAGTGTGTAGCCTACCAGTTAAATTAAGCAAAAACAAACTTTTTAAAGTGCAAAACAGTTCAGAAGCAAACAGAAATACAGTAAATCAACTAGCAGAGCTAGTTAAGTAATGAAAATACACTTTTAGGTGAAATACAGTCGAAATACAGCAGTCGAAAAATAAAAAGCCAGAAAAATACTTATAAATCAAAGGAAAGTCACTCTTCCACTCTCTGCTGCTTGTAGAACTCTTCAGGACACCACGAGGAGCTGTGCTGAGTCATATACATGCGCAAAAGCTCGCTAAATCGGGCTTTATAGCAGGGAGTTAGAAAGAGCTAGGAAATGGCCCAAAACAGCCAATAAACTACAAGTTGCTGGGCTGGAACCACTCCTTTAGGGACAAATAGGCTGCTCAGTGCTCTCCACTCCCACTGGTGAACAAAGAAGCTTCCTCCTATACAAATAAGGATATGGACAACACAGGAAGTATGACACAGGCCAGAAATCAGCAAAATCTGAAGACTGGATATTCTAATTCTTGAAAGGCGGGAAAACAAGGATATTTTTGGGTTTTGTTTTTCAAACAGACAAAAAAAGATACAGTACCAAACAGTAAATGCTTTAAATCGGCTAGCACACTTGAGTGTGTAGCCTACCAGTTACATTATGCAAAAACAAACTTTTTAAAGTGCAAAAAAGTTCAGAAGCAAACAGAAATACTCTAAATCAACTTGCAGAGCTAGTTAAGTAATAAAAATATGCTTTTAGGTGAAATACAGTCGAAATACAGCAGTCGAAAAATAGAAAGCCAGAAAAATACTTATAAATCAAAGGAAAGTCACTCTTCCACTCTCTGCTCCTTGTAGAACTCTGCAGGACACCACAGGAGCTGTGCTGAGTCGTATACAAGCACAAAAGCATGCTAAAGCGGGCTTTATAGCAGCAGGTTAGAAAGAGCTAGGAAATGGCCCAAAACGGCCAATAAACTACAAGTTGCTGGGATGGAACCACTTCTTTAGGGACAAATAGGCTGCTCAGTGCTCCCCACTCCCACTGGTGAACTAAGAAGCTTCTCCTATCCAAATAAGGATATGGACAACACAGGAACTATGACACAGCCCAGAGATCTGCAAAATCTGAACACTGGACTATTCTAGTTCAGGAAAGGCGAGAAAACAAGGATTTTTTTTTGTTTTTTTTTTCAAACAGACAAAAAAAGATACAGTAACAAACAGTAAATGCTTTAAATCGGCTAGCGCACTTGAGTGTGTAGCCTACCAGTTAAATTAAGCAAAAACAAACTTTTTAAACTGCAAAACAGTTCAGAAGCAAACAGAAATACAGTAAATCAACTTGCAGAGCTAGTTAAGTAATAAAAATATACTTTTAGGCATAATACAGTCGAAATACAGCAGTCAAAAAAGAAAACCAGAAAAATACTTATAAATCAAAGGAAAGTCACTCTTCCACTCTCTGCTGCTTGTAGAACTCTGCAGGACACCACGAGGAGCTGTGCTGAGTCGTATACAAGCACAAAAGCTTGCTAAACCTGGCTTTATAGCAGGGGGTTAGAAAGAGCTAGGAAATGGCCCAAAACGGCCAATAAACTACAAGTTGCTGGGCTGGAACCACTCCTTTAGGGACAAATAGGCTGCTCAGTGCTCCCCACTCCCACTGGTGAACAAAGAAGCTTCCTCCTATCCAAATAAGGATATGGACAGCACAGGAACTATGACACAGCCCAGAGATCAGCAAAATCTGAAGACTGGACTATTCTAGTTCAGGAAAGGCGGGAAAACAAGGATTTTTTTTTTTTTTTTCAAACAGACAAAAAAAGATACAGTAACAAACAGTAAATGCTTTAAATCGGCTAGCGCACTTGAGTGTGTAGCCTACCAGTTAAATTAAGCAAAAAAAAACTTTTTAAAGTGCAAAACAGTTCAGAAGCTAACAGAAATACAGTAAATCAACTTGCAGAGCTAGTTAAGTAATAAAAATATGCTTTTAGGTGAAATACAGTCGAAATACAGCAGTCAAAAAATAAAAAGCCAGAAAAATACTTATAAATCAAAGGAAAGTCACTCTTCCACTCTCTGCTGCTTGTAGAACTCTGCAGGACACCACGAGGAGCTGTGCTGAGTCGTATACAAGTGCAAAAGCGTGCTAAACCTGGCTTTATAGCAGGGGGTTAGAAAGAGCTAGGAAATGGCCCAAAACGGCCAATAAACTACAAGTTGCTGGGCTGGAACCACTCCTTAGGGACAAATAGGCTGCTCAGTGCTCCCCACTTCCACTGGTGAACAAAGAAGCTTCCTCCTATCCAAATAAGGATATGGACAACACAGGAACTATGACACAGCCCAGAGATCAGCAAAATCTGAAGACTGGACTATTCTAGTTCAGGAAAGGTGGGAAAACAAGGATTTTTTTTTTTCAAACAGACAAAAAAAGATACAGTAACAAACAGTAAATGCTTTAAATCGGCTAGCGCACTTGAGTGTGTAGCCTACCAGTTAAATTAAGCAAAAAAAACTTTTTAAAGTGCAAAACAGTTCAGAAGCAAACAGAAATACAGTAAATCAACTTGCAGAGCTAGTTAAGTAATAAAAATATGCTTTTAGGTGAAATACAGTCGAAATACAGCAGTTGAAAAATAAAAAGCCAGAAAAATACTTATAAATCAAAGGAAAGTCACTCTTCCACTCTCTGCTGCTTGTAGAACTCTGCAGGACACCACGAGGAGCTGTGCTGAGTCATATACAAGCGCAAAAGCATGCTAAACCTGGCTTTATAGCAGGGGGTTAGAAAGAGCTAGGAAATGGCCCAAAACAGCCAATAAACTACAAGTTGCTGGGCTGGAACCACTCCTTTAGGGACAAATAGGCTGCTCAGTGCTCCCCACTCCCACTGGTGAACAAAGAAGCTTCCTCCTATCCAAATAAGGATATGGACAACACAGGAACTATGACACAGCCCAGAGATCAGCAAAATCTGAAGACTGGACTATTCTAGTTCAGGAAAGGTGGGAAAACAAGGATTTTTTTTTTTTTTTTTTTTTCAAACAGACAAAAAAAGATACAGTAACAAACAGTAAATGCTTTAAATCGGCTAGTGCACTTGAGTGTGTAGCCTACCAGTTAAATTAAGCAAAAACAAACTTTTTAAAGTGCAAAACAGTTCAGAAGCAAACAGAAATACAGTAAATCAACTTGCAGAGCTAGTTAAGTAATAAAAATATGCTTTTAGGTGAAATACAGTCAAAATACAGCAGTCGAAAAATAAAAAGCCAGAAAAATACTTATAAATCAAAGGAAAGTCACTCTTCCACTCTCTGCTGCTTGTAGAACTCTGCAGGACACCACGAGGAGCTGTGCTGAGTCGTATACAAGTGCAAAAGCATGCTAAACCTGGCTTTATAGCAGGGGGTTAGAAAGAGCTAGGAAATGGCCCAAAACAGCCAATAAACTACAAGTTGCTGGGCTGGAACCACTCCTTTAGGGACAAATAGGCTGCTCAGTGCTCTCCACTCCCACTGGTGAACAAAGAAGCTTCCTCCTATCCAAATAAGGATATGGACAACACAGGAACTATGACACAGCCCAGAGATCAGCAAAATCTGAAGACTGGACTATTCTAGTTCAGGAAAGGCGGGAAAACAAGGATTTTTTTTTTTTTTTTCAAACAGACAAAAAAGATACAGTAACAAACAGTAAATGCTTTAAATCGGCTAGCACACTTGAGTGTGTAGCCTACCAGTTAAATTAAGCAAAAACAAACTTTTGAAAGTGCCAAACAGTTCAGAAGCAAACAGAAATACTCTAAATCAACTTGCAGAGCTAGTTAAGTAATAAAAATATGCTTTTAGGTGAAATACAGTCGAAATACAGCAGTCGAAAAATAGAAAGCCAGAAAAATACTTATAAATCAAAGGAAAGTCACTCTTCCACTCTCTGCTGCTTGTAGAACTCTGCAGGACACCACGAGGAGCTGTGCTGAGTATACAAGTGCAAAAGCATGCTAAACCTGGCTTTATAGCAGCAGGTTAGAAAGAGCTAGGAAATGGCCCAAAACGGCCAATAAACTACAAGTTGCTGGGCTGGAACCACTCCTTTAGGGACAAATAGGCTGCTCAGTGCTCCCACTCCCACTGGTGAACAAAGAAGCTTCCTCCTATCCAAATAAGGATATGGACAACACAGGAACTATGACACAGCCCAGAGATCAGCAAAATCTGAAGACTGGACTATTCTAGTTCAGGAAAGGTGAGAAAACAAGGATTTTTTTTTTTTTCAAACAGACAAAAAAAGATACAGTAACAAACATTAAATGCTTTAAATCATCTTGCGCACTTGAGTGTGTAGCCTACCAGTTAAATTAAGCAAAAACAAACTTTTTAAAGTGCAAAACAGTTCAGAAGCAAACAGAAATACAGTAAATCAACTTGCAGAGCTAGTTAAGTAATGAAAATATGCTTTTAGGTGAAATACAGTCGAAATACAGCAGTCGAAAAATAAAAAGCCAGAAAAATACTTATAAATCAAAGGAAAGTCACTCTTCCACTCTCTGCTGCTTGTAGAACTCTTCAGGACACCACGAGGAGCTGTGCTGAGTCATATACATGTGCAAAAGTGCGCTAAATCGGGCTTTATAGCAGGGAGTTAGAAAGAGCTAGGAAATGGCCCAAAACAGCCAATAAACTACAAGTTGCTGGGCTGGAACCACTCCTTTAGGGACAAATAGGCTGCTCAGTGCTCCCCACTCCCACTGGTGAACAAAGAAGCTTCCTCCTATCCAAATAAGGATATGGACAACACAGGAAGTATGACACAGGCCAGACATCAGCAAAATCTGAAGACTGGATATTCTAGTTCAGGAAAGGTGGTAAAACAAGGATTTTTTTTGTTTTTTTGGGGTTTTTTTTCAAACAAAGAAAAAAAGATACAGTAACAAACAGTAAATGCTTTAAATCGGTTAGCACACTTGAGTGTGTAGCCTACCAGTTAAATTAAGCAAAAACAAACTTTTTAAAGTGCAAAACAGTTCAGAAGCAAACAGAAATACACTAAATCAACTTGCAGAGCTAGTTAAGTAATAAAAATACACTTTTAGGTGAAATACAGTCGAAATACAGCAGTCGAAAAATAGAAAGCCAGAAAAATACTTATAAATCAAAGGAAAGTCACTCTTCCACTCTCTGCTGCTTGTAGAACTCTGCAGGACACCACGAGGAGCTATGCTGAGTCAAATAAAGCGCAAAAGCATGCTAAACCTGGCATTATAGCAGGGGGTTAGAAAGAGCTAGGAAATGGCCCAAAACAGCCAATAAACTACAAGTTGCTGGGCTGGAACCACTCCTTTAGGGACAAATAGGCTGCTCAGTGCTCCCCACTCCCACTGGTGAACAAAGAAGCTTCCTCCTATCCAAATAAGGATATGGACAACACAGGAACTATGACACAGCCCAGAGATCAGCAAAATCTGAAGACTGGACTATTCTAGTTCAGGAAAGGTGGGAAAACAAGGATTTTTTTTTTTTTTTTCAAACAGACAAAAAAAGATACAGTAACAAACAGTAAATGCTTTAAATCGGCTAGCACACTTGAGTGTGTAGCCTACCAGTTAAATTAAGCAAAAACAAACTTTTTAAAGTGCAAAACAGTTCAGAAGCAAACAGAAATACGCTAAATCAACTTGCAGAGCTAGTTAAGTAATAAAAATATGCTTTTAGGGAAATACAGTCGAAATACAGCAGTCGAAAAATAGAAAGCCAGAAAAATACTTATAAATCAAAGGAAAGTCACTCTTCCACTCTCTGCTGCTTGTAGAACTCTGCAGGACACCACGAGGAGCTGTGCTGAGTCATATACAAGCGCAAAAGCATGCTAAAGCTGGCATTATAGCAGCAGGTTAGAAAGAGTTAGGAAATGGCCCAAAACAGCCAATAAACTACAAGTTGCTGGGCTGGAACCACTCCTTTAGGGACAAATAGGCTGCTCAGTGCTCCCCACTCCCACTGGTGAACAAAGAAGCTTCCTCCTATCCAAATAAGGATATGGACAACACAGGAACTATGACACAGCCCAGAGAACAGTAAAATCTGAAGACTGGACTATTCTACTTCAGGAAAGGTGGGAAAATAAGCGCACTTGAGTGTGTAGCCTACCAGTTAAATTAAGCAAAAACAAACTTTATAAAGTGCAAAACAGTTCAGAAGCAAACAGAAATACAGTAAATCAACTTGCAGAGCTAGTTAAGTAATGGAAATACGCTTTTAGGTGAAATACAGTCGAAATACAGCAGTCGAAAAATAAAAAGCCAGAAAAATACTTATAAATCAAAGGAAAGTCACTCTTCCACTCTCTGCTGCTTGTAGAACTCCCAAGGACACCATGAGGAGCTGTGTTGAGTCATATACATGCGCAAAAGCGCACTAAATCAGGCTTTATAGCAGGGAGTTAGAAAGAGCTAGGAAATGGCCCAAAACAGCCAATAAACTACAAGTTGCTGGGCTGGAACCACTCCTTTAGGGACAAATAGGCTGCTCAGTGCTCTCCACTCCCACTGGTAAACAAAGAAGCTTCCTCCTATACAAATAAGGATATGGACAACACAGGAAGTATGACACAGGCCAGAAATCAGCAAAATCTGAAGACTGGATATTCTAATTCCGGAAAGGCGGGAAAACAAGGATATTTTTTTTGGGGGGGTTTGTTGTTTTTTTCAAACAGACAAAAAAGATACAGTACCAAACAGTAAATGCTTTAAATCGGCTAGCGCACTTGAGTGTGTAGGCTACCAGTTAAATTAAACAAAAACAAACTTTTTAAAGTGCAAAACAGTTCACAAGCAAACAGAAATACAGTAAATCAACTTCCAGAGCTAGTTAAGTAATAAAAATAGGCTTTTAGGCGAAATACAGTCGAAATACAGGAGTCCAAAAATAAAAAGCCAGAAAAATACTTATAAATCAAAGGAAAGTCACTCATCCACTCTCTGCTGCTTGTAGAACTCTGCAGGACACCAAAAGGAGCTGTGCTGAGTCGTATACAAGCGCAAAAGCGTGCTAAACCTGGCTTTATAGCATGGGATTAGAAAGAGCTAGGAAATGGCCCAAAACGGCCAATAAACTACAAGTTGCTGGGCTGGAACCACTCCTTTAGGGACAAATAGGCTGCTCAGTGCTCCCCACTCCCACTGGTGAACAAAGAAGCTTCCTCCTATCCAAATAAGGATATGGACAACACAGGAACTATGACACAGCCCAGAGATCAGCAAAATCTGAAGACTGGACTATTCTAGTACAGGAAAGGTGGTAAAACAAGGATTTTTTTTTTTTGTTTTTTTTTCAAACAGACAAAAAAAGATACAGTAACAAACAGTAAATGCTTTAAATCGGCTAGTGCACTTGAGTGTGTAGCCTACCAGTTAAATTAAGCAAAACCAAACTTTTTAAAGTGCAAAACAGTTCAGAAGCAAACAGAAATATGCTAAATCAACTTGAAGAGCTGGTTAAGTAATAAAAATAAACTTTTAGGTATAATACAGTCGAAATACAGCAGTCAAAAAATAGAAAGCCAGAAAAATACTTATAAATCAAAGGAAAGTCACTCTTCCACTCTCTGCTGCTTGTAGAACTCTGCAGGACACCACAAGGAGCTGTGCTGAGTCATTTACATGCAAAAAAGCACATTAAATCGGGCTTTATAGCAGTGGGTTAGAAAGAGCTAGGAAATGGCCCAAAATGGCCAGAAAACTACAAGTTGCTGGGCTGGAACCACTCCTTTTGGGACAAATAGGCTGCTCAGTGCTCCCCACTGCCACTGGTGAACAAAGAAGCTTCCTCCTATCCAAATAAGGATATGGACAACACAGGAAGTATGACACAGGCCAGACATCAGCAAAATCTGAAGACTGGATATTCTAGTTCAGGAAAGGTGGTAAAACAAGGACATTTTTTTTTTTGTTTTTTTTTTCAAACAGACAAAAAAAGATACAGTAACAAACAGTAAATGCTTTAAATCGGCTAGCACACTTGAGTGTGTAGCCTACCAGTTAAATTAAGCAAAACCAAACTTTTTAAAGTGCAAAACAGTTCAGAAGCAAACAGAAATATGCTAAATCAACAAGCAGAGTTATTTAAGGAATAAAAATATACTTTTAGGCATAATACAGTCGAAATACAGCAGTCGAAAAATAGAAAGCCAGAAAAATACTTATAAATCAAAGGAAAGTCACTCTTCCACTCTCTGCTGCTTGTAGAACTCTGCAGGACACCACGAGGAGCTGTGCTGAGTCGTATAAAGCACAAAAGCTTGCTAAACCTGGCTTTATAGCAGGGGATTAGAAAGAGCTAAGGAAATGGCCCAAAACGGTGAATAAACTACAAGTTGCTGGGCTGGAACCACTCCTTTAGGGACAAATTGGCTGCTCAGTGCTCCCCACTCCCACTGATGAACAAAGAAGCTTCCTCTTATCCAAATAAGGATATGGACAGCACAGGAACTATGACACAGCCCAGAGATCAACAAAATCTGAAGACTAGACTTTTCTAGTTCAGGAAAGGTGGGAAAACAAGGATTTTTTTTTGTTTTTTTTTTCAAACAGACAAAAAAAGATACAGTAACAAACAGTAAATGCTTTAAATCAGCTAGCACACTTGAGTGTGTAGCCTACCAGATACATTATGCAAAAACAAACTTTTTAAAGTGCAGAACAGTTCAGAAGCTAACAGAAATACAGTAAATCAACTTGCAGAGCTAGTTAAGTAATAAAAATATGCTTTTAGGTGAAATACAGTCGAAATACAGCAGTCAAAAAATAGAAAGCCAGACAAATACTTCTAAATCAAAGGAAAGTCACTCTTCCACTCTCTGCTGCTTGTAGAACTCTGCAGGACACCACAGGAGCTGTGCTGAGTCGTATACACGCACAAAAGCATGCCTGCCTTTCTGTTACATTGAAGCTGTTTTTACTGCATTTAACTTAATATTGCACTTGGAATCCTTGTTTGTTACTATTTGACTGTATTTGTAGCAAATTCTTCTGTGTAAGCTGTAGTAGCTTATTCATAGCATTTATAAGTGTTTGCTGTACCTGTTTCTGCCTGTTTTGTGAAAAAAAAGAAAAAAAGAAAAATATCTCTTGTTTTTCCTGCTTTACTAGTTTAGTCCAGTTTCAGAGTTGCTGATTCCTGGGCTTTGGTTGTAGTTCCTGTGTACTGTTTCCTTGCCTTATTTGGGGGAAGGGAAGCTACCTTGCTTTCCTGCTTTACTAGTTTAGTCCAGTTTCAGAGTTGCTGATTCCTGGGCTTTGGTTGTAGTTCCTGTGTACTGTTTCCTTGCCTTATTTGGGGAAGGAAGCTACCTTGCTTACCAGTGGGAGTGGGAAGCATTGAGCTGCCTTTGTCCAGTTTTGTGAGGTTTCAGCCAGTAACTAGTAGTTTATTGGTCGTTTTGGGCCAGTTTCTAGCTTTTTCCAGCCCCTGGTATAAAATGCTAACGCGTGCTAGCGATTTAGAACGATTTAGCGGAGCTGCCACTGTTGCACACTAGGGCAGTGCCGGTTAAGCAGGTTTAAACTATTCGGCTACCTAAAGTCCACTCTTCAAATTTTCCCTTAAAACTACCTTCCTCGAACTATACTACTGATCAAATCAGCGTATCCTATAACTAAAAGATCAACTCTACTTGACTCCAAGTAGACTATTCTCTATCTATTAAACCTAGCACTTGCTCCTACAGTACTTATTACCTTGATACGGCACTCTTGTCATAGATAGTACCCCAAAAGGCAACCCCCATTTCTCGGTCACCCACGTCCCCGGAATCTTTTTTAAAGTTTTTCGTCTACCCTTCTAGCATGTCGAGGGATCAGTTGCTAGTGTCCTCTCCTGCTCAGCTGGTGAACCTGGGAATATTGAGGCAATGTTTCAATTGCCTCATGTACACAGACAACCCTTTCCTCCTCCCACAAAACACAAATACATGCGAGAGATGCAACTATACGGCCAAACTGGAGGCTGAGCTCTCAACATAGGACTGGCAAGACCAGTCAGGAGGAGAAGGTTACCACACACACTATAGACCCAGTCTCACATAGTACCATTACAACCTCAAATCATACACATAAACACACAAAGACATACTCGGAGGCTCTGATCAAAAATCTACCAAAAACGCAGAGGCCACCAAAGCAGACACCCAAACAACCACCACCTCAGAACACAACACCCGCAACACATAGACCTCACAGTCAGAGTGTCAAACAGTCAAAGCCCTTAAGGCCAAACACAATGCCAGACACACTAGTCATTGGTGACTCCATAGTCAGACACACTGATGTCCCGCTCACCAGACTGAGTAAGGAGAAGGTCACAGTAAGCTGCCTGTCGGGCGCTAGAATCCGCCACATAACGCAAGCACTCAGGTCTCTCAACAGCAGGTACAAATATGACTCAGTCATTGTCCACGCTGGTGTAAACGACCTGAGACGCCTCCTTGGACTACATGAAAAGAGACATTGAGGAGCTCTCTGATTATGTAGCCCAGGCAGGTATGACCCTGACCTTGAGCAGTATCCTACCTTCACCAAGAATGATGCCACAATACAGAGATAAGATGATCAGCTTTAACAATTGGCTTAAACACTGGTGTCATTCAAAGGGGATCCAGTATCTGTCTGCCTGGGATGACATGCTGGACAAGCCACGCTGCTTCAAGGGACGGCTTGCACCTGTCACCCTGGGATTCCGGATATTGGCAAAGGCTCTTGCCACCCCCATAGTGCCTTTTTTAGGCAAGGCTCAAATTCTAAACCTACCACCCTAGAACACAAAAAGGAAAAAAACTAAGGGTAATGCTGCTCAATGCCAGAAGTCTAAATCTCAAAATGCACGCACTCGAGGCCCTTCTCAGTATGGAGAACATCGATGTCTGTGCTGTGACAGAAACCTGGTTCAAGGCTCCTGAGAGCACCCCAGCGCTATCAGGTTTTACCTCATATCATGCGTTCCGCCCCAAAATCCGGACAATACCAAGAAAGGAGGGGGGGTATCCATATTCATCAAGGACACCCACACCTCAAGACTGGTGGCAACGCACGATGCATCGGAGACCATCCAGGTGCAATTAACCATAGGCAAGACTGCTCTGCAAATTGTAGCATGTTACAGGCCACCCTCACAAACTCAGGAAACTCACATGGCCTTCCTGAAAACACTAGAGGGATAAATGTATCACCAAACACCATCATACTAGGTGACTTCAATTACCCTAATATAGACTGGGAACACTACTCAAGCCCAAACACCCTAGCCCAAAAGTTCCTGGAATTCATAAACTCAAATGCCATGGAACAACTAGTCACCATCCCCACAAGAGGAGATAACATACTTGATCTCATCATCACGAACATGGGAGCACAATGTTCAACACCGAAGTATACCCCTCACTGGTGAGATCAGATCACAAACTAATCTCGCTGCCGGTCATCATCCCCACCCCACCTTAAATAAAAAGACCACAGTAAAGAACTTCTCAAAAGCCGACTTCACACTTCTAAAGACTAGTGTGGTCTCCTTTCAGGCCCCGAGCCGGCGGAAAACAATACTCAAGCCGCTGAATCACTTACAAACGCCTTCTACCAGCACCTGCAGGACTGCATGGATAAGGCAATCCCAAGCAAAACAAAGACTCTTTGTACCAAAGGCAAGCGTCTAGTCTGGTGGACCCCAGCCATAAACAAACTCTACAACAAAAGGAGGAAGCTACTACAAGATAGAGCAAAATCCTTAAAAGGTAAGACACCCTTGATCACTATAAGTAAAAACTAAGAGCTCTCATAAAATCATCCAAAGCAAATTTCGAGAGAAAAATAGCTAAAGACTCAAAAGACAATCATAAGGCCTTCTTTAGCTATGTTAGAAACCTAGGAGGAAACTCCCAGATATGCTCAGAACTAGTTCAAAATGATGTGAAGATTACTGATCCTACAGACATTGCCAACATACTGGCTGACAGGTTCAGTGCAAACTTCTCCCCTCCCCAAAAGGAGAGATATCTATACCAAATGAGTGCAGCCCCCAAACATCTCCAGCGCCCAAGTGAGAACTGCTCTCCAAAGCAAAAACACAGCATCCATGGGACCCGATGGTGTCCCCGGCTGTGTGCTCCACGAACTCAATGAGGAATTAAACCCACAGCTAGGACAGCTGTTTAATCAAAGTCTTACCTCTGGATACGTACCCAGGAGTGGCACTGCAACTGTGGTCCCACTTCACAAAGGCGGTGCCTCCACAGACCCTGGAAATTACCGCCCATTAGCTTGACAAGCCTTATCTGCAAAGCCATGGAGAGGATCATAATGGACCTCATAAATAAAGACATAGGGAATTTGCAGACTTTGGATCCAACCCAGTTTGGCTTTGTCAAAGGCAGATCATGCCTTTTAAACTTGGTTGACTTTTTCAAACAGTCACCAAAGCCATTGATGAGGGAAAGGCAGTCCATACAGCCTACCTCGATCTGGCTAAGGCCTTGATACAATACCCCACTCGGGTATCATTGAAAAACTCATCAGCTTAAATGTTAACCCATACATCACAAGATGGGTTGCAAACTGGCTGAGTGACAGAACCCACAGGGTCAGAGTTGCTGGCGCCATGTCAGACTCAAAGCCTGTCACAAGTGGTGTCCCACAGGGCTCAGTCCTGGGCCCACTCTTGTTTGGCATCTACTTTTCAAGTACAAGCAAACACAGGAGGGTTATGGCTGACAAAGTTTGCAGATGACTGCAAACTGGGCGCCATAGTAGAAAACACATCTGACACAGATATCCTTCAGAAGGGTCTCACAGAAACGGATAACTGGTGCCAGAGCCACGGCCTAAAGTTAAATGCCAAAAAATGCATAGTCATACCCTTCGGGAAAAACAAGGTTACCCCTAGCTACCAAATAGGTGGCAATCCACTGAGCACAGAAGAAGTTATCAGGGACCTGGGGACCCAGGTTGATAGTAGTCTGTCATTCGACACCCATGTAGCTAAAGTAGTTAGGAAGTCCTTCTACATTGCCCACCTTATCATGAAGGGATTCTCATCTAGATCAAGGGAGGTCATAGTCTCCCTTTACTCCTCACTCATCAGACCAATGATTGAGTACAATGCCCCATTCGGAATTTATCTGACCCGACACTTGCAGCAGCTGGAGAGGCCACAAAAGTTCCTCACCAAAAGGATAAAGGGTCTCAAAAATCTGTCCTATGCTGCCCGACTGAAAGAACTCCAGCTCTATTCAGTCGCCACGCTTGCTCAGAGGTGACCTTTGCCTAACATACAAGGCCATGTCAAACCCAGATTTGATGAATATGCTTCACCTCAAAAATCTAGATCCATCAGAGCCACAAGGGCGGAGACTTAAACCTCGACACGGCTATTAATAGGACGTGCTGGAGAGATAGATTCATCACCCAAAGACTCCCTATGCTGTGGAACAAAATCCCGGTACATGTGAGGCAGAGCACCTCGCTGGCCTTGTTCAAGAGAAATCTTGACCAATGGATGGGAGATCGCAGATATACCCCAGGAATTACCTCAGTGTCACTGCTCGACAGAGGCACAGCAAAATAATGGGTATAGTTCCCCATACTAAAGGGGTGGCGTAAGCCACAAAACAATGGGCTAGGCTTATAAATGCCCTCAGGCAGATAGCCTAGTATGAACCTATGAACCTATGAACCTATAAAGCGGGAATTATAGCAGCAGGTTAGAAGGAGCTAGGAAATCGCCCAAAACGGCCAATAAACTACAAGTTGCTGGGCTGGAACCACTCCTTTAGGGACAAATAAGCTGCTCAGTGCTCCCCACTCCCACTGGTGAACAAAGAAGCTTCCTCCTATCCAAATAAGGATATGGACAACACAGGAACTATGACACAGCCCAGAGATCAGCAAAATCTGAAGACTGGACTATTCTAGTTCAGGAAAGGTGGGAAAATAAGGATTTTTTTTTTTTATTTTTTTTTCAAACAGACAAAAAAAAAATACAGTAACGAACAGTAAATGCTTTAAATCGGCTAGCAAACTTCAGTGTGTAGCCTACCAGTTAAATTTAGCAAAAACAAACTTTTTAAAGTGCAAAACAGTTCACAAGCAAACAGAAATACAGTAAATCAACTTGCAGAGCTAGTTAAGTAAGAAAAATACGCTTTTAGGTGAAATACAGTCGAAATACAGCAGTCGAAAAATAAAAAGCCAGAAAAATACTTATAAGTCAAAGGAAAGTCACTCTTCCACTCTCTGCTGCTTGTAGAACTCTTCAGGACACCACAAGGAGCTGTGCTGAGTCATATACATGCGCAAAAGCACGCTAAATCGGGCTTTATAGCAGGGAGTTAGAAAGATCTAGGAAATGGCCCAAAACAGCCAATAAACTACAAGTTGCTGGGCTGGAACCACTCCTTTAGGGACAAATAGGCTGCTCAGTGCTCTCCACTCCCACTGGTGAACAAAGAAGCTTCCTCCTATACAAATAAGGATATGGACAACACAGGAAGTATGACACAGGCCAGACATCAGCAAAATCTGAAGACTGGATATTCTAATTCCGGAAAGGCGGGAAAACAAGGATATTTTTTGGGGGGTTTTTTTCAAACAGACAAAGAAAAAGATACAGTACCAAACAGTAAATGCTTTAAATCGGCTAGCACACTTGAGTGTGTAGCCTACCAGTTACATTATGCAAAAACAAACTTTTTAAAGTGCAAAAAAGTTCCCAAGCAAACAGAAATACTCTAAATCAACTTGCAGAGCTAGTTAAGTAATAAAAATATGCTTTTAGGTGAAATACAGTCGAAAAATAGAAAGCCAGAAGAATACTTATAAATCAAAGGAAAGTCACTCTTCCACTCTCTGCTCCTTGTAGAACTCTGCAGGACACCACAGGAGCTGCGCTGAGTCATATACAAGCACAAAAGCATGCTAAAGCGGGCTTTATAGCAGCAGGTTAGAAAGAGCTAGGAAATGGCCCAAAACGGCCAATAAACTACAAGTTGCTGGGCTGGAACCACTTTTTTAGGGACAAATAGGCTGCTCAGTGCTACCCACTCCCACTGGTGAACAAAGAAGCTTCTCCTATCCAAATAAGGATATGGACAACACAGGAACTATGATACAGCCCAGAGATCAGCAAAATCTGAACACTGGACTATTCTAGTTCAGGAAAGGAGAGAAAACAAGGATTTTTTTTTGTTTTTTTTTTCAAACAGACAAAAAAAGATACAGTAACAAACAGTAAATGCTTTAAATCGGCTAGCGCACTTGAGTGTGTAGCCTACCATTTAAATTAAGCAAAAACAAACTTTTTAAAGTGCAAAACAGTTCAGAAGCAAACAAAAGTACGCTAAATCAACTTGCAAAGCTAGTTAAGTCATAAAAATATACTTTTAGGCATAATACAGTGGAAATACAGCAGTCGAAAAAAAGAAAACCAGAAAAATACTTATAAATCAAAGGAAAGTCACTCTTCCACTCTCTGCTGCTTGTAAAACTCTGCAGGACACCACGAGGAGCTGTGATGAGTCGTATACAAGCGCAAAAGCATGCTAAACATGGCTTTATAGCAGCAGGTTACAAAGAGCTAGGAAATGGCCCAAAACGGTCAATAAACTACAAGTTACTGGGCTGGAACCACTCTTTTTGGGACAAATATACTGCTCAGTGCTCCCCACTCCCACTGGTGAACAAAGAAGCTTCCTCCTATACAAATAAGGATATGGACAGCACAGGAACTATGACACATCCCAGAGATCAGCAAAATCTGAAGACTGGACTATTCTAGTTCAGGAAAGGTGGGAAAATAAAGATTTTTTTTTTTTTTTTCAAACAGACAAAAAAAGATACAGTAACAAACAGTAAATGTTTTAAATCGGTTAGCGCACTTGAGTGTGTAGCCTACCAGTTAAATTAAGCAAAACCAAACTTTTTAAAGTGGAAAACAGTTCAGAAGCAAACAGAAATACGCTAAATCAACTTGCAGAGCTAGTTAAGTAATAAAAGTATACTTTTCGGCATAATACAGTCGAAATACAGCAGTCGAAAAATAGAAAGCCAGAAAAATACTTATAAATCAAAGGAAAGTCACTCTTCCACTCTCTGCTGCTTGTAGAACTCTGCAGGACACCACGAGGTGCTGTGTTGAGTCGTATACAAGCACAAAAGCATGCTAAACCTGGCTTTATAGCAGGGAGTTCGAAAGAGCTAGGAAATGGCCCAAAACGGCCAATAAACTACAAGTTGCTGGGCTGGAACCACTCCTTTAGAGACAAATAGGCTGCTCAGTGCTCCCCACTCCAACTGGTGAACAAAGAAGCTTCCTCCTATCCAAATAAGGATATGGACAGGACAAGAACTATGACATAGCCCAGAGATCAGCAAAATCTGAAGACTGGACTATTCTAGTTCAGGAAAGCCGGGAAAACAAGGATTTTTTTTTTGTTTTTTTTTTCAAGCAGACAAAAAAAGATACAATAACAAACAGTAAATGCTTTAAATCGGCTAGCGCACTTGAGTGTGTAGCCTACCAGTTAAATTAAGCAAAAACAAACTTTTTAAAGTGCAAAACAGTTCAGAAGCTAACAGAAATACAGTAAATCAACTTGCAGAGCTAGTTACATAATAAAAATACGCTCTTAGGCAAAATACAGTCGAAATACAGCAGTCGAAAAATAAAAAGCCAGAAAAATACTTATAAATCAAAGGAAAGTCACTCTTCCACACTCTGCTGTTTTTAGAACTCTGCAGGACACCACGAGGAGCTGTGCTGAGTCATATACAAGTGCAAAAGTGTGCTAAACCTGGCTTTATAGCAGGGGGTTAGAAAGAGCTAGGAAATGGCTCAAAACAGCCAATAAACTACAAGTTGCTGGGCTGGAACCACTCCTTTAGGGACAAATAGGCTGCTCAGTGCTCCCCACTTCCACTGGTGAACAAAAAAGCTTCCTCCTATCCAAATAAGGATATGGACAACACAGGAACTATGACACAGCCCAGAGATCAGTAAAATCTGAAGACTGGACTATTCTAGTTCAGGAAAGGTGGGAAAAAAAGGATTTTTTTTTTTTTTATTTTTTTTTCAAACAGACAAAAAAAGATACAGTACCAAACAGTAAATGCTTTAAATCGGCTAGCACACTTGGGTGTGTAGCCTACCAGTTACATTATGCAAAACAAACTTTTAAAGTGCAAAACAGTTCAGAAGCAAACAGAAATACGCTAAATCAACTTGCAGAGCTAGTTAAGTAATACAAATATGCTTTTAGGTGAAATACAGTCGAAATACAGCAGTCGAAAAATAGAAAGCCAGAAAAATACTTATAAATCAAAGGAAAGTCACTCTTCCACTCTCTGCTCCTTGTAGAACTCTGCAGGACACCACAGGAGCTGTGCTGAGTCGTATACAACCACAAAAGCGCACTAAAGCAGGCTTTATAGCTACAGGTTAGAAAGAGCTAGGAAATGGCCCAAAACGGCCAATAAACTACAAGTTGCTGAGCTGGAACCACTTCTTTACGGGCAAATAGGCTGCTCAGTACTCCTCACTCCCACTGGTGAACAAAGAAGCTTCCTCCTATTTAAATAAGGATATGGACAACACAGGAACTATGACACAGCCCAGGGATCAGCAAAAGCTGAAGACTGGACTATGAAGCAAACAACAGATGCCAGCACTTACTGAACAACCAAAAAATACAAAAAAGTGCTTGGGCTCGCTGGTAGTGATCGAAAGAATTTATTAACACAAAATCCACTGAAATAAAATGCTCAAGATGTAGAGCTGTACAATTGTAACATGAACGCTCTTCTAAATTCACCAAATGCTGCGTTTTCGTCAGTATGACTTCATCAGACACTCTAACTTCTTAATACACATATTTAAATACTAATCAATTTAATTGAATGCATTTCACTGGTCCTACAAACCGTATCAATTAATTCAAACACACCAATCATATTCTTACATTCATTAATATTAATTTCCCTCATTGAACATACTTTATTCCTCTGAATAAAAACTCTTTGAGTATTAAAATATATATTAAAAAATGCAACTTTAAATAATAATATAAATACTGTTAAAAAACTTTTTATAAATATAAATACACATTTTAATTAAATATAAACATTGCATATTTAAAATCCTCAGATTATTATTTCCATAGATATTGTGTGAGAAAATATAAAATATAAAATTAATTTCATATAGGTATGCTGCCACCTAGTGCCCAAATTCCTGAACTACTCTATAATTTATTAGCCCTTAGTTTAAGTAATGGAGTTATGGTAAGAAAATCATTAATCCCAGGGCTGGTGTTGGAATCCAGGTATACCTGCCACCATAATTCCTTATTTTCTAGGATGTCCTCCCAAGGACCACCCCTTATGTCTGGTATTACCTGGTCTAACACGAAAAACTCATATTTTGCATTTGGGCATGTAATTCTGTGTTTGTAAAGTGCATTAGTGCTTTTATTTTTCAGAATATCGTAATAATGTTCGTATATTCTACGTTTCAAGCATCTCTCAGTTTTACCTACGTAGAATGATTGACATATCTGACAAATTGCTATATACACTATTCCTCTACTTTCACAGTTGTAGTATGTCCTACTTTTAATCTTTTTCTTTCTGCTGTCCAAATATATTTCTGCCTTGTTCATAACATATGGGCATTGTTGGCATCTTCCGCATTTATATGTCCCACACCTCCTAATATTCTTGTCCCCCTTCATTTCTTTTCTCCTTTCTAATATTTTACCAATATTTGGCGGGTTTTTATACACCATCTTTGGTTTCATCTTGGTTATCTCTTCAATATCTGTTAGGGTACTAAATTTATTCCACTCCTTTGTAAAGAAGTCCTTAAACTTCCTGTTGAAGCCATTATATTCTACAACCAGACTTCTTCTATAATCATCTTGATCTGATTTCTTTGTATCTATCTCCGGGGTGCATCTTGTATCTATATTTTGTTTGTCCCCCTTACCTATTATAGGTTCAAACCTGCCCCCTCTACCTTCCTCGACTTCACTTTTTAACTTATTAATAAATTCATCAGGGTATCCCCTTTCTTTGAACATATTATGTAGAATCCTGCACTCTTCCTGGTAGTCAGTATTATTCGATGTCATTCGGGAGCCCCTGACAAACTGCCCCTTGACGATGTTCCTCTTACTATTTAGGGGGTGAGCACTGTCATAATGTAAAAACGAGTTCACATATGTCTCCTTTCTATAGACTCTGCTCTCAAATTTACTAGCCCTTTTATATATTTCTATGTCTAAATACTTTAAGGACTCAGTACTAACAGAATATGTGAACTTCAAGTATTTAGTTGTTTGGTTGATATAATTCATGAATTCCATGAATTTTTCATCGCTTCCTATCCAAAATATAACAATATCGTCAAGGAATCTGTGATATAAAGTCCAATGTTCTTTGTAAGTACTATTTTTAATAAATTGCTCTTCCCATTTTGCAAGTACTATGTTAGCGTAAGTGGGGGCACACACGGCCCCCATGGAAACTCCCATCTTTTGCTTGTAATATTCACAATCAAACATTATGAAATTGTATTTTAAGATGGTGTCCATCAATATTACGCTAGCTATTTTATCATTCAGACTTAATGTATCATCCTCAAACACAGATTCCTCGAAGGAATTCATACCCTCCAAGTGGGGTATACAGCCAAACAAATCTATCACATCAATAGTGACAAACTTTATGTCCTCTCTATACTTATCCTGTTTTAATTCCCCCAAAAACTCCCAGGAATCCTTCAAGATTACTTTGTTATTAACCCATATATGTTTAGTCTTGAAGTCTACAAATTTAGCTAGGGGGGCTGTTTTTGATCCTTCAGCCGATACTATTGGCCTCAGTGGTGGGTTTCCCATATCCTTGTGAATTTTAGGAATTCCGAATATGGTAGCTACCTTAGGTTTCTTTACTTCTAAATACTTATATGTTTTTTCATCAATTACATTCTCCACCACAAGGTCCTGTATAATAGTATCGATTCTATGATAGGCCACATGAATTTCATTTAATGATACTTCAGTATATTTCTCTTCATCCCTTAATATGGAATTCATTTTTCCTTCATACAGTATTGTGTCCATAATTACTATCCCTCCACCCTTATCTGGTTTCATTACCCTCAAAGAGGCATTACCACTTAATTCCTGTAGAACTTCGTTCTCCCTTTTACTTAGATTGTATTTTACCCAGCTTTTATTATATTTTCTCCTTACTGAGTCAATCATAATATTTTCGAAGTTCCTAATTTGAGGTATTAATGGAGGGTTGTATATGGACTTCCTTCTTAATGAATTTTCTCTACCATCTTCTCTATTAAAGCCCATCCTCGAGGCCATAATCTCTAGATTGATCTTCCTAGAGAACAACTTCACATCAAGAATGGTGCGTGTATAATCCCCTCTTTTATTTGGTATATATTTTAAGCCTTTACTTAACAAAGAAAAGTGATCGGGGTTTAATTTTAAAATGCTAAAATTGTAAATGGTAAAATTCTGAAAGGTGTGTTTGACCATATTATTGTCTAGATCCCCAAATGACTGATCTATTCTCTCAGTGTGTGGGTTTCCCATAAATGCCTCTCCAGGCTGTTGGACGAATATTTCAGGGCTAGGGGTATTCATTAGTACCTCCTCCACCCTCTTTCCCCCCCCATTTCTGAAAATTTTCTCTATGATAATTGTTATTCCCTTCATTTATATTCCTTCTTTCCTGAATGGGTGGGAATTCATGATCATAACTTTCCTCGTCCCATATATTATCCTGTCTAGGTCCATAATTGTTTGTATATTGTACATTCCTTCTTTTATTATAATTTTTTACCTTATGTACACTATCATATACCTGTGTATGTGGTTTGGGATAGCTGGTGTGATTGTCATATTCCATGATATCCCTTTTTAATTTCCCCATCTTCCGCTGTATCACTTCATCACACATTCTGATGAAGTCATACTGACGAAAACGCAGCATTTGGTGAATTTAGAAGAGCGTTCATGTTACAATTGTACAGCTCTACATCTTGAGCATTTTATTTCAGTGGATTTTGTGTTAATAAATTCTTTCGATCACTACCAGCGAGCCCAAGCACTTTTTTGTATTTTTTGAAGACTGGACTATACTAGTTCAGGAAAGGCGGGAAAACGAGGATTTTTTTTTCACAGACACAAAAAAAGATAGAGTAACAAACAGTAAATGCTTTAAATCAGCTAGCATACTTCAGTGTGTAGCCTACCAGTTAAATTAAGCAAAAACAAACGTTTTAAAGTGCAAAACAGTTCAGAAGCTAACAGAAATACAGTAAATCAACTTGCAGAGCTAGTTACATAATAAAAATACGCTCTTAGGCAAAATACAGTCGAAATACAGCAGTCGAAAAATAAAAAGCCAGAAAAATACTTATAAATCAAAGGAAAGTCACTCTTCCACACTCTGCTGCTTTTAGAACTCTGCAGGACACCACGAGGAGCCGTGCTGAGTCATATACAAGTGCAAAAGTGTGCTAAACCTGGCTTTATAGCAGGGGGTTAGAAAGAGCTAGGAAATGGCTCAAAACAGCCAATAAACTACAAGTTGCTGGGCTGGAGCCACTCCTTTAGGGACAAATAGGCTGCTCAGTGCTCCCCACTTCCACTGGTGAACAAAAAAGCTTCCTCCTATCCAAATAAGGATAGGGACAACACAGGAACTATGACACAGCCCAGAGATCAGTAAAATCTGAAGACTGGACTATTCTAGTTCAGGAAAGGTGGGAAAAAAAGGATTTTTTTTTTTTTTTATTGTTTTTTCAAACAGACAAAAAAAGATACAGTACCAAACAGTAAATGCTTTAAATCGGCTAGCACACTTGGGTGTGTAGCCTACCAGTTACATTATGCAAAAACAAACTTTTTAAAGTGCAAAACAGTTCAGAAGCAAACAGAAATACGCTAAATCAACTTGCAGAGCTAGTTAAGTAATACAAATATGCTTTTAGGTGAAATACAGTCGAAATACAGCAGTCGAAAAATAGAAAGCCAGAAAAATACTTATAAATCAAAGGAAAGTCACTCTTCCACTCTCTGCTCCTTGTAGAACTCTGCAGGACACCACAGGAGCTGTGCTGAGTCGTATACAACCACAAAAGCGCACTAAAGCAGGCTTTATAGCTACAGGTTAGAAAGAGCTAGGAAATGGCCCAAAACGGCCAATAAACTACAAGTTGCTGAGCTGGAACCACTTCTTTACGGGCAAATAGGCTGCTCAGTACTCCTCACTCCCACTGGTGAACAAAGAAGCTTCCTCCTATTTAAATAAGGATATGGACAACACAGGAACTATGACACAGCCCAGGGATCAGCAAAAGCTGAAGACTGGACTATGAAGCAAACAACAGATGCCAGCACTTACTGAACAACCAAAAAATACAAAAAAGTGCTTGGGCTCGCTGGTAGTGATCGAAAGAATTTATTAACACAAAATCCACTGAAATAAAATGCTCAAGATGTAGAGCTGTACAATTGTAACATGAACGCTCTTCTAAATTCACCAAATGCTGCGTTTTCGTCAGTATGACTTCATCAGACACTCTAACTTCTTAATACACATATTTAAATACTAATCAATTTAATTGAATGCATTTCACTGGTCCTACAAACCGTATCAATTAATTCAAACACACCAATCATATTCTTACATTCATTAATATTAATTTCCCTCATTGAACATACTTTATTCCTCTGAATAAAAACTCTTTGAGTATTAAAATATATATTAAAAAATGCAACTTTAAATAATAATATAAATACTGTTAAAAAACTTTTTATAAATATAAATACACATTTTAATTAAATATAAACATTGCATATTTAAAATCCTCAGATTATTATTTCCATAGATATTGTGTGAGAAAATATAAAATATAAAATTAATTTCATATAGGTATGCTGCCACCTAGTGCCCAAATTCCTGAACTACTCTATAATTTATTAGCCCTTAGTTTAAGTAATGGAGTTATGGTAAGAAAATCATTAATCCCAGGGCTGGTGTTGGAATCCAGGTATACCTGCCACCATAATTCCTTATTTTCTAGGATGTCCTCCCAAGGACCACCCCTTATGTCTGGTATTACCTGGTCCAACACGAAAAACTCATATTTTGCATTTGGGCATGTAATTCTGTGTTTGTAAAGTGCATTAGTGCTTTTATTTTTCAGAATGTCGTAATAATGTTCGTATATTCTACGTTTCAAGCATCTCTCAGTTTTACCTACGTAGAATGATTGACATATCTGACAAATTGCTATATACACTATTCCTCTACTTTCACAGTTGTAGTATGTCCTACTTTTAATCTTTTTCTTTCTGCTGTCCAAATATATTTCTGCCTTGTTCATAACATATGGGCATTGTTGGCATCTTCCGCATTTATATGTCCCACACCTCCTAATATTCTTGTCCCCCTTCATTTCTTTTCTCCTTTCTAATATTTTACCAATATTTGGCGGGTTTTTATACACCATCTTTGGTTTCATCTTGGTTATCTCTTCAATATCTGTTAGGGTACTAAATTTATTCCACTCCTTTGTAAAGAAGTCCTTAAACTTCCTATTGAAGCCATTATATTCTACAACCAGACTTCTTCTATAATCATCTTGATCTGATTTCTTTGTATCTATCTCCGGGGTGCATCTTGTATCTATATTTTGTTTGTCCCCCTTACCTATTATAGGTTCAAACCTGCCCCCTCTACCTTCCTCGACTTCACTTTTTAACTTATTAATAAATTCATCAGGGTATCCCCTTTCTTTGAACATATTATGTAGAATCCTGCACTCTTCCTGGTAGTCAGTATTATTCGATGTCATTCGGGAGCCCCTGACAAACTGCCCCTTGACGATGTTCCTCTTACTATTTAGGGGGTGAGCACTGTCATAATGTAAAAACGAGTTCACATACGTCTCCTTTCTATAGACTCTGCTCTCAAATTTACCAGCCCTTTTATATATTTCTATGTCTAAATACTTTAAGGACTCAGTACTAACAGAATATGTGAACTTCAAGTATTTAGTTGTTTGGTTGATATAATTCATGAATTCCATGAATTTTTCATCGCTTCCTATCCAAAATATAACAATATCGTCAAGGAATCTGTGATATAAAGTCCAATGTTCTTTGTAAGTACTATTTTTAATAAATTGCTCTTCCCATTTTGCAAGTACTATGTTAGCGTAAGTGGGGGCACACACGGCCCCCATGGAAACTCCCATCTTTTGCTTGTAATATTCACAATCAAACATTATGAAATTGTATTTTAAGATGGTGTCCATCAATATTACGTTAGCTATTTTATCATTCAGACTTAATGTATCATCCTCAAACACAGATTCCTCGAAGGAATTCATACCCTCCAAGTGGGGTATACAGCCAAACAAATCTATCACATCAATAGTGACAAACTTTATGTCCTCTCTATACTTATCCTGTTTTAATTCCCCCCAAAACTCCCAGGAATCCTTCAAGATTACTTTGTTATTAACCCATATATGTTTAGTCTTGAAGTCTACAAATTTAGCTAGGGGGGCTGTTTTTGATCCTTCAGCCGATACTATTGGCCTCAGTGGTGGGTTTCCCATATCCTTGTGAATTTTAGGAATTCCGAATATGGTAGCTACCTTAGGTTTCTTTACTTCTAAATACTTATATGTTTTTTCATCAATTACATTCTCCACCACAAGGTCCTGTATAATAGTATCGATTCTATGATAGGCCACATGAATTTCATTTAATGATACTTCAGTATATTTCTCTTCATCCCTTAATATGGAATTCATTTTTCCTTCATTCAGTATTGTGTCCATAATTACTATCCCTCCACCCTTATCTGGTTTCATTACCCACAAAGAGGCATTACCACTTAATTCCTGTAGAACTTCATTCTCCCTTTTACTTAGAGTGTATTTTACCCAGCTTTTATTATATTTTCTCCTTACTGAGTCAATCATAATATTTTCGAAGTTCCTAATTTGAGGTATTAATGGAGGGTTGTATATGGACTTCCTTCTTAATGAATTTTCTCTACCATCTTCTCTATTAAAGCCCATCCTCGAGGCCATAATCTCTAGATTGATCTTCCTAGAGAACAACTTCACATCAAGAATGGTGCGTGTATAATCCCCTCTTTTATTTGGTATATATTTTAAGCCTTTACTTAACAAAGAAAAGTGATCGGGGTTTAATTTTAAAATGCTAAAATTGTAAATGGTAAAATTCTGAAAGGTGTGTTTGACCATATTATTGTCTAGATCCCCAAATGACTGATCTATTCTCTCAGTGTGTGGGTTTCCCATAAATGCCTCTCCAGGCTGTTGGACGAATATTTCAGGGCTAGGGGTATTCATTAGTACCTCCTCCACCCTCTTCCCCCCCCCCATTTCTGAAAATTTTCTCTATGATAATTGTTATTCCCTTCATTTATATTCCTTCTTTCCTGAATGGGTGGGAATTCATGATCATAACTTTCCTCGTCCCATATATTATCCTGTCTAGGTCCATAATTGTTTGTATATTGTACATTCCTTCTTTTATTATAATTTTTTACCTTATGTACACTATCATATACCTGTGTATGTGGTTTGGGATAGCTGGTGTGATTGTCATATTCCATGATATCCCTTTTTAATTTCCCCATCTTCCGCTGTATCACTTCATCACACATTCTGATGAAGTCATACTGACGAAAACGCAGCATTTGGTGAATTTAGAAGAGCGTTCATGTTACAATTGTACAGCTCTACATCTTGAGCATTTTATTTCAGTGGATTTTGTGTTAATAAATTCTTTCGATCACTACCAGCGAGCCCAAGCACTTTTTTGTATTTTTTGAAGACTGGACTATACTAGTTCAGGAAAGGCGGGAAAACAAGGATTTTTTTTTCACAGACACAAAAAAAGATAGAGTAACAAACAGTAAATGCTTTAAATCAGCTAGCACACTTCAGTGTGTAGCCTACCAGTTAAATTAAGCAAAAACAAACTTTTTAAAGTACAAAACAGTTCAGATGCAAATAGAAATACTGTAAATCAACTTGCGGAGCTAGTTAAGGAATAAAAATATGCTTTTAGGAGAAATACAGTCGAAATAAGGCAGTCGAAAAATAGAAAGCCAGAAAAATACTTATAAATCAAAGGAAAGTCACTCTTCCACTCTCTGCTGCTTGTAGAGCTCTGTAGGACACCAAGAGGAGCTGTCTTGAGTCGTATACAAGTGCAAAAGCTTGCTAAAGCTGGCTTTGTAGCAGGGCATTAGAAAGAGCTAGGAAATGGCCTAAAACGGCCAATAAACTACAAGTTGCTGGGCTGGAACCACTCCTTTAGGGACAAATAGGCTGCTCAGTGCTCCACACTCCCACTGGTGAACAAAGAAGCTTCCTCCTATCTAAATAAGGATATGGACAACACAGGAACAATAACACAGCCCAGAGATCAACAAAATCTGAAGACTAGGCTATTCTAGTTCAGGAAAGGCGGGAAAACAAGGATATTGTTTTTTTGTTTTTTGTTTTTCTTTTCAAACAGACAGAAAAAGATACACTAACAAACAGTAAATGCTTTAAATCGGTTAGCATACTTGAGTTTGCAGCCTACCAGTTAAATTAAGCAAAACCAAACTTTTTAAAGTGGAAAACAGTTCAGAAGCAAACAGAAATACGCTAAATCAACTTGCAGAGCTAGTTAAGTAATAAAAGTATACTTTTCGGCATAATACAGTCGAAATACAGCAGTCGAAAAATAGAAAGCCAGAAAAATACTTATAAATCAAAGGAAAGTCACTCTTCCACTCTCTGCTGCTTGTAGAACTCTGCAGGACACCACGAGGTGCTGTGTTGAGTCGTATACAAGCACAAAAGCATGCTAAACCTGGCTTTATAGCAGGGAGTTCGAAAGAGCTAGGAAATGGCCCAAAACGGCCAATAAACTACAAGTTGCTGGGCTGGAACCACTCCTTTAGAGACAAATAGGCTGCTCATTGCTCCCCACTCCAACTGGTGAACAAAGAAGCTTCCTCCTATCCAAATAAGGATATGGACAGGACAAGAACTATGACATAGCCCAGAGATCAGCAAAATCTGAAGACTGGACTATTCTAGTTCAGGAAAGCCGGGAAAACAAGGATTTTTTTTTTTTTTTTTTTTCAAGCAGACAAAAAAAGATACAATAACAAACAGTAAATGCTTTAAATCGGCTAGCGCACTTGAGTGTGTAGCCTACCAGTTAAATTAAGCAAAACAAACTTTTAAAGTGCAAAACAGTTCAGAAGCTAACAGAAATACAGTAAATCAACTTGCAGAGCTAGTTACATAATAAAAATATGCTCTTAGGCAAAATACAGTCGAAATACAGCAGTCGAAAAATAAAAAGCCAGAAAAATACTTATAAATCAAAGGAAAGTCACTCTTCCACACTCTGCTGCTTTTAGAACTCTGCAGGACACCACGAGGAGCTGTGCTGAGTCATATACAAGCGCAAAAGTGTGCTAAACCTGGCTTTATAGCAGGGGGTTAGAAAGAGCTAGGAAATGGCTCAAAACAGCCAATAAACTACAAGTTGCTGGGCTGGAACCACTCCTTTAGGGACAAATAGGCTGCTCAGTGCTCCCCACTTCCACTGGTGAACAAAAAAGCTTCCTCCTATCCAAATAAGGATATGGACAACACAGGAACTATGACACAGCCCAGAGATCAGTAAAATCTGAAGACTGGACTATTCTAGTTCAGGAAAGGTGGGAAAAAAGGATTTTTTTTTTTTTTTTTTTTTCAAACAGACAAAAAAAGATACAGTACCAAACAGTAAATGCTTTAAATCGGCTAGCACACTTACTCAAGACTTTGTGTAGCCTACCAGTTACATTATGCAAAACAAACTTTTTAAAGTGCAAAAAAGTTCAAAAGCAAACAGAAATACTCTAAATCAACTTGCAGAGCTAGTTAAGTAATACAAATATGCTTTTAGGTGAAATACAGTCGAAATACAGCAGTCGAAAAATAGAAAGCCAGAAAAATACTTATAAATCAAAGGAAAGTCACTCTTCCACTCTCTGCTCCTTGTAGAACTCTGCAGGACACCACAGGAGCTGTGCTGAGTCGTATGCAACCACAAAAGCGCACTAAAGCAGGCTTTATAGCTACAGGTTAGAAAGAGCTAGGAAATGGCCCAAAACGGCCAATAAACTACAAGTTGCTGAGCTGGAACCACTTCTTTACGGGCAAATAGGCTGCTCAGTACTCCTCACTCCCACTGGTGAACAAAGAAGCTTCCTCCTATTTAAATAAGGATATGGACAACACAGGAACTATGACACAGCCCAGGGATCAGCAAAAGCTGAAGACTGGACTATACTAGTTCAGGAAAGGCGGGAAAACAAGGATTTTTTTTTTCACAGACACAAAAAAAGATAGAGTAACAAACAGTAAATGCTTTAAATCAGCTAGCATACTTCAGTGTGTAGCCTACCAGTTAAATTAAGCAAAAACAAACTTTTTAAAGTACAAAACAGTTCAGATGCAAATAGAAATACTGTAAATCAACTTGCGGAGCTAGTTAAGGAATAAAAATTTGCTTTTAGGAGAAATACAGTCGAAATAAGGCAGTCGAAAAATAGAAAGCCAGAAAAATACTTATAAATCAAAGGAAAGTCACTCTTCCACTCTCTGCTGCTTGTAGAGCTCTGTAGGACACCAAGAGGAGCTGTCTTGAGTCGTATACAAGTGCAAAAGCTTGCTAAAGCTGGCTTTGTAGCAGGGCATTAGAAAGAGCTAGGAAATGGCCCAAAACGGCCAATAAACTACAAGTTGCTGGGCTGGAACCACTCCTTTAAGGACAAATAGGCTGCTCAGTGCTCCACACTCCCACTGGTGAACAAAGAAGCTTCCTCCTATCTAAATAAGGATATGGACAACACAGGAACAATAACACAGCCCAGAGATCAACAAAATCTGAAGACTGGACTATTCTAGTTCAGGAAAAGCGGGAAAACAAGGATATTGTTTTTTTGTTTTTTGTTTTTCTTTTCAAACAGACAGAAAAAGATACACTAACAAACAGTAAATGCTTTAAATCGGTTAGCATACTTGAGTTTGCAGCCTACCAGTTAAATTAAGCAAAAACAAACTTTTTAAAGTTCAAAACAGTTCAGAAGCAGACAGAAATACACTAAATCAACTTGCAGAGCTAGTTAAGTAATAAAAATATGCTTTTAGGCGAAATACAGTCGAAATACAGCAGTAGAAAAATAGAAAGCCCGGAAAATACTTATCAATCAAAGGAAAGTCACTCTTCCACTCTCTGCTGCTTGTAGAACTCTGCAGGACACCACGAGGAGCTGTGCTGAGTTGTATACAAGCACAAAAGCACACTAATGCTGGCTTTATAGCAGGGGGTTAGAAAGAGCTAGGAAATGGCCCAAAACAGACAATAAATTAAAAGTTGCTGGGCTGGAACCACTCCTTTAGGGACAAATAGGCTGCTCAGTTCTCCCCACTCCCACTGTTGAACAAAGAAGCTTCCTCCTATCCAAATAAGGATATGGACAACACAGGAACTATGACACAGCCCAGAGATCAGCAAAATCTGAAGACTGGACTATTCTAGTTCAGGAAAGGCGCGAAAACAAGGATTTTTTTTTTTTTTCAAACAGACAAAAAAGATACAGTAACAAACAGTAAATGCTTTAAATCGGCTAGTGCACTTGAGTGTGTAGCCTACCAGTTAAATAAAGCAAAAACAAACTTTTTAAAGTGCAAAACAGTTCAGAAGCAAACAGAAATACAGTAAATCGACATGCAGAGCTAGTTAAGTAATAAAAATATGCTTTTAGGAGAAATACAGTCGAAATACAGCAGTCGAAAAATAGAAAGCCAGAAAAATACTTATAAATCAAATTTAAAGTCACTCTTCTACTGTCCGCTCCTTGTAGAACTCTGCAGGACGCCACGAGGAGCTGTGCTGAGTCACATACAAGCGCAAAAGTGCGCTAAAGCGGGCCTTAAAGCAGCAGGTTAGAAAGAGCTAGGAAATTGCACAAAACAGCCAATAAACTACAAGTTGATGGGCTGGAAGCACTTCTTTAAGGACAAATAGGCTGCTCAGTGCTGCCCACTCCAACTGGTGAACAAAGAAGCTTCCTCCTATCCAAATAAGGATATGGACAACACAGGAACTATGACACAGCCCAGAGATCAGCAAAATCTGAAGACTGGACTATTCTAGTTCAGGAAAGGTGGGAAAACAAGGATATTTTTTTTTTTTGTTTTTTTTCAAACAGACAAAAAAAGATACAATAACAAACAGTAAATGCTTTAAATCGGCTAGCGCACTTGAGTTTGTAGCCTACCAGTTAAATTATGCAAAAACAAACTTTTTAAAGTGCAAAACAGTTCAGAAGCAAACAGAAATACAGTAAATCATCTTGCAGAGCTAGTTAAGTAATAAAAATATGCTTTCAGGTGAAATACAGTCGAAATACAGCAGTCAAAAAATAAAAAGCCAGGAAAAATACTTATAAATCAAAGGAAAGTCAATCTTCCACTCTCTTCTGCTTGTAGAACTCTGCAGGACACCACGAGGAGCTGTGCTGAGTCACATACAAGCACAAAAGCATACTAAACCTGGCTTTATAGCAGGGGGTTAGAAAGAGCTAGGAAATGGCCCAAAACGGCCAATAAACTACAAGTTGCTGGGCTGGAACCACTCCTTTAAAGATAAATAAGCTGCTCAGTGCTCCCCACTCCCACTGGTGAACAAAGAAGCTTCCTCCTATCCAAATAAGGATATGGACAACACAGGAACTATGACACAGCCCAGAGATCAGCAAAATCTGAAGACTGGACTATTCTAGTTCAGGAAAGGTGGGAAAATAAGGATTTTTTTTTTTTTTTTTTTTTCAAACAGACAAAAAAAAATACAGTAACGAACAGTAAATGCTTTAAATCGGCTAGCAAACTTCAGTGTGTAGCCTACCAGTTAAATTTAGCAAAAACAAACTTTTTAAAGTGCAAAACAGTTCACAAGCAAACAGAAATACAGTAAATCAACTTGCAGAGCTAGTTAAGTAAGAAAAATACGCTTTTAGGTGAAATACAGTCGAAATACAGCAGTCGAAAAATAAAAAGCCAGAAAAATACTTATAAGTCAAAAGAAAGTCACTCTTCCACTCTCTGCTGCTTGTAGAACTCTTCAGGACACCACAAGGTGCTGTGTTGAGTCGTATACAAGCACAAAAGCATGCTAAACCTGGCTTTATAGCAGGGAGTTAGAAAGAGCTAGGAAATGGCCCAAAACGGCCAATAAACTACAAGTTGCTGGGCTGGAACCACTCCTTTAGAGACAAATAGGCTGCTCAGTGCTCCCCACTCCAACTGGTGAACAAAGAAGCTTCCTCCTATCCAAATAAGGATATGGACAGGACAAGAACTATGACATAGCCCAGAGATCAGCAAAATCTGAAGACTGGACTATTCTAGTTCAGGAAAGCCGGGAAAACAAGGATTTTTCTTTTTTTTTTTCAAACAGACAAAAAAGATACAATAACAAACAGTAAATGCTTTAAATCGGCTAGCGCACTTGAGTGTGTAGCCTACCAGTTAAATTAAGCAAAAACAAACTTTTTAAAGTGCAAAACAGTTCAGAAGCTAACAGAAATACAGTAAATCAACTTGCAGAGCTAGTTACATAATTAAAATACGCTCTTAGGCAAAATACAGTCGAAATACAGCAGTCGAAAAATAAAAAGCCAGAAAAATACTTATAAATCAAAGGAAAGTCACTCTTCCACACTCTGCTGCTTTTAGAACTCTGCAGGACACCACGAGGAGCTGTGCTGAGTCATATACAAGCGCAAAAGTGTGCTAAACCTGGCTTTATAGCAGGGGGTTAGAAAGAGCTAGGAAATGGCTCAAAACAGCCAATAAACTACAAGTTGCTGGGCTGGAACCACTCCTTTAGGGACAGATAGGCTGCTCAGTGCTCCCCACTTCCACTGGTGAACAAAAAAGCTTCCTCCTATCCAAATAAGGATATGGACAACACAGGAACTATGACACAGCCCAGAGATCAGTAAAATCTGAAGACTGGACTATTCTAGTTCAGGAAAGGTGGGAAAAAAGGATTTTTTTTGTTTTTTTTTTTTTTTTCAAACAGACAAAAAAAGATACAGTACCAAACAGTAAATGCTTTAAATCGGCTAGCACACTTGGGTGTGTAGCCTACCAGTTACATTATGCAAAAACAAACTTTTTAAAGTGCAAAACAGTTCAGAAGCAAACAGAAATACGCTAAATCAACTTGCAGAGCTAGTTAAGTAATACAAATATGCTTTTAGGTGAAATACAGTCGAAATACAGCAGTCGAAAAATAGAAAGCCAGAAAAATACTTATAAATCAAAGGAAAGTCACTCTTCCACTCTCTGCTCCTTGTAGAACTCTGCAGGACGCCACGAGGAGCTGTGCTGAGTCACATACAAGCGCAAAAGTGCGCTAAAGCGGGCCTTAAAGCAGCAGGTTAGAAAGAGCTAGGAAATTGCACAAAACAGCCAATAAACTACAAGTTGATGGGCTGGAAGCACTTCTTTAAGGACAAATAGGCTGCTCAGTGCTGCCCACTCCAACTGGTGAACAAAGAAGCTTCCTCCTATCCAAATAAGGATATGGACAACACAGGAACTATGACACAGCCCAGAGATCAGCAAAATCTGAAGACTGGACTATTCTAGTTCAGGAAAGGTGGGAAAACAAGGATATTTTTTTTTTTTGTTTTTTTTTCAAACAGACAAAAAAAGATACAATAACAAACAGTAAATGCTTTAAATCGGCTAGCGCACTTGAGTTTGTAGCCTACCAGTTAAATTATGCAAAAACAAACTTTTTAAAGTGCAAAACAGTTCAGAAGCAAACAGAAATACAGTAAATCATCTTGCAGAGCTAGTTAAGTAATAAAAATATGCTTTCAGGTGAAATACAGTCGAAATACAGCAGTCGAAAATTATAAAGCCAGAAAAATACTTATAAATCAAAGGAAAGTCAATCTTCCACTCTCTTCTGCTTGTAGAACTCTGCAGGACACCACGAGGAGCTGTGCTGAGTCACATACAAGCACAAAAGCATACTAAACCTGGCTTTATAGCAGGGGGTTAGAAAGAGCTAGGAAATGGCCCAAAACGGCCAATAAACTACAAGTTGCTGGGCTGGAACCACTCCTTTAGGGACAAATAAGCTGCTCAGTGCTCCCCACTCCCACTGGTGAACAAAGAAGCTTCCTCCTATCCAAATAAGGATATGGACAACACAGGAACTATGACACAGCCCAGAGATCAGCAAAATCTGAAGACTGGACTATTCTAGTTCAGGAAAGGTGGGAAAATAAGGATTTTTTTGTTTTTTTTTAATTTTTTTTTTCAAACAGACAAAAAAAAAATACAGTAACGAACAGTAAATGCTTTAAATCGGCTAGCAAACTTCAGTGTGTAGCCTACCAGTTAAATTTAGCAAAAACAAACTTTTTAAAGTGCAAAACAGTTCACAAGCAAACAGAAATACAGTAAATCAACTTGCAGAGCTAGTTAAGTAAGAAAAATACGCTTTTAGGTGAAATACAGTCGAAATACAGCAGTCGAAAAATAAAAAGCCAGAAAAATACTTATAAGTCAAAAGAAAGTCACTCTTCCACTCTCTGCTGCTTGTAGAACTCTTCAGGACACCACGAGGTGCTGTGTTGAGTCGTATACAAGCACAAAAGCATGCTAAACCTGGCTTTATAGCAGGGAGTTCGAAAGAGCTAGGAAATGGCCCAAAACGGCCAATAAACTACAAGTTGCTGGGCTGGAACCACTCCTTTAGAGACAAATAGGCTGCTCAGTGCTCCCCACTCCAACTGGTGAACAAAGAAGCTTCCTCCTATCCAAATAAGGATATGGACAGGACAAGAACTATGACATAGCCCAGAGATCAGCAAAATCTGAAGACTGGACTATTCTAGTTCAGGAAAGCCGGGAAAACAAGGATTTTTTTTTGTTTTTTTTTTCAAGCAGACAAAAAAAGATACAATAACAAACAGTAAATGCTTTAAATCGGCTAGCGCACTTGAGTGTGTAGCCTACCAGTTAAATTAAGCAAAAACAAACTTTTTAAAGTGCAAAACAGTTCAGAAGCTAACAGAAATACAGTAAATCAACTTGCAGAGCTAGTTACATAATTAAAATACGCTCTTAGGCAAAATACAGTCGAAATACAGCAGTCGAAAAATAAAAAGCCAGAAAAATACTTATAAATCAAAGGAAAGTCACTCTTCCACACTCTGCTGCTTTTAGAACTCTGCAGGACACCACAAGGAGCTGTGCTGAGTCATATACAAGCGCAAAAGTGTGCTAAACCTGGCTTTATAGCAGGGGGTTAGAAAGAGCTAGGAAATGGCTCAAAACAGCCAATAAACTACAAGTTGCTGGGCTGGAACCACGCCTTTAGGGACAGATAGGCTGCTCAGTGCTCCCCACTTCCACTGGTGAATAAAAAAGCTTCCTCCTATCCAAATAAGGATATGGACAACACAGGAACTATGACACAGCCCAGAGATCAGTAAAATCTGAAGACTGGACTATTCTAGTTCAGGAAAGGTGGGAAAAAAAGGATTTTTTTTTTTTTTTTTTTTTTTTTCAAACAGACAAAAAAAGATACAGTACCAAACAGTAAATGCTTTAAATCTGCTAGCACACTTGGGTGTGTAGCCTACCAGTTACATTATGCAAAAACAAACTTTTTAAAGTGCAAAACAGTTCAGAAGCAAACAGAAATACGCTAAATCAACTTGCAGAGCTAGTTAAGTAATACAAATATGCTTTTAGGTGAAATACAGTCGAAATACAGCAGTCGAAAAATAGAAAGCCAGAAAAATACTTATAAATCAAAGGAAAGTCACTCTTCCACTCTCTGCTCCTTGTAGAACTCTGCAGGACACCACAGGAGCTGTGCTGAGTCGTATACAACCACAAAAGCGCACTAAATCAGGCTTTATAGCTACAGGTTAGAAAGAGCTAGGAAATGGCCCAAAACAGCCAATAAACTACAAGTTGCTGAGCTGGAACCACTTCTTTACGGGCAAATAGGCTGCTCAGTACTCCTCACTCCCACTGGTGAACAAAGAAGCTTCCTCCTATTTAAATAAGGATATGGACAACACAGGAACTATGACACAGCCCAGGGATCAGCAAAAGCTGAAGACTGGACTATACTAGTTCAGGAAAGGTTGGGAAACAAGGATTTTTTTTTTCACAGACACAAAAAAAGATAGAGTAACAAACAGTAAATGCTTTAAATCAGCTAGCATACTTCAGTGTGTAGCCTACCAGTTAAATTAAGCAAAAACAAACTTTTTAAAGTGCAAAACAGTTCAGAAGCTAACAGAAATACAGTAAATCAACTTGCAGAGCTAGTTACATAATAAAAATATGCTCTTAGGCAAAATACAGTCGAAATACAGCAGTCGAAAAATAAAAAGCCAGAAAAATACTTATAAATCAAAGGAAAGTCACTCTTCCACTCTGCTGCTTGTAGAACTCTGCAGGACACCACGAGGAGCTGTGCTGAGTCATATACAAGCGCAAAAGTGTGCTAAACCTGGCTTTATAGCAGGGGGTTAGAAAGAGCTAGGAAATGGCTCAAAACAGCCAATAAACTACAAGTTGCTGGGCTGGAACCACTCCTTTAGGGACAAATAGGCTGCTCAGTGCTCCCCACTTCCACTGGTGAACAAAAAAGCTTCCTCCTATCCAAATAAGGATATGGACAACACAGGAACTATGACACAGCCCAGAGATCAGTAAAATCTGAAGACTGGACTATTCTAGTTCAGGAAAGGTGGGAAAAAAAGGATTTTTTTTTTTTTTTTTTTTTTTTCAAACAGACAAAAAAAGATACAGTACCAAACAGTAAATGCTTTAAATCTGCTAGCACACTTGGGTGTGTAGCCTACCAGTTACATTATGCAAAAACAAACTTTTTAAAGTGCAAAACAGTTCAGAAGCAAACAGAAATACGCTAAATCAACTTGCAGAGCTAGTTAAGTAATACATATATGCTTTTAGGTGAAATACAGTCGAAATACAGCAGTCGAAAAATAGAAAGCCAGAAAAATACTTATAAATCAAAGGAAAGTCACTCTTCCACTCTCTGCTCCTTGTAGAACTCTGCAGGACACCACAGGAGCTGTGCTGAGTCGTATACAACCACAAAAGTGCACTAAAGCAGGCTTTATAGCTACAGGTTAGAAAGAGCTAGGAAATGGCCCAAAACGGCCAATAAACTACAAGTTGCTGAGCTGGAACCACTTCTTTACGGGCAAATAGGCTGCTCAGTACTCCTCACTCCCACTGGTGAACAAAGAAGCTTCCTCCTATTTAAATAAGGATATGGACAACACAGGAACTATGACACAGCCCAGGGATCAGCAAAAGCTGAAGACTGGACTATACTAGTTCAGGAAAGGCGGGAAAACAAGGATTTTTTTTTTCACAGACACAAAAAAAAAAAGAGTAACAAACAGTAAATGCTTTAAATCAGCTAGCATACTTCAGTGTGTAGCCTACCAGTTAAATTAAGCAAAAACAAACTTTTTAAAGTACAAAACAGTTCAGATGCAAATAGAAATACTGTAAATCAACTTGCGGAGCTAGTTAAGGAATAAAAATTTGCTTTTAGGAGAAATACAGTCGAAATAAGGCAGTCGAAAAATAGAAAGCCAGAAAAATACTTATAAATCAAAGGAAAGTCACTCTTCCACTCTCTGCTGCTTGTAGAGCTCTGTAGGACACCAAGAGGAGCTGTCTTGAGTCGTATACAAGTGCAAAAGCTTGCTAAAGCTGGCTTTGTAGCAGGGCATTAGAAAGAGCTAGGAAATGGCCCAAAACGGCCAATAAACTACAAGTTGCTGGGCTGGAACCACTCCTTTAGGGACAAATAGGCTGCTCAGTGCTCCACACTCCCACTGGTGAACAAAGAAGCTTCCTCCTATCTAAATAAGGATATGGACAACACAGGAACAATAACACAGCCCAGAGATCAACAAAATCTGAAGACTGGACTATTCTAGTTCAGGAAAGGCGGGAAAACAAGGATATTGTTTTTTTGTTTTTTGTTTTTCTTTTCAAACAGACAGAAAAAGATACACTAACAAACAGTAAATGCTTTAAATCGGTTAGCACACTTGAGTTTGCAGCCTACCAGTTAAATTAAGCAAAAACAAACTTTTTAAAGTTCAAAACAGTTCAGAAGCAGACAGAAATACACTAAATCAACTTGCAGAGCTAGTTAAGTAATAAAAATATGCTTTTAGGCGAAATACAGTCGAAATACAGCAGTAGAAAAATAGAAAGCCCGGAAAATACTTATCAATCAAAGGAAAGTCACTCTTCCACTCTCTGCTGCTTGTAGAACTCTGCAGGACACCACGAGGAGCTGTGCTGAGTTGTATACAAGCGCAAAAGCACACTAATGCTGGCTTTATAGCAGGGGGTTAGAAAGAGCTAGGAAATGGCCCAAAACAGACAATAAATTAAAAGTTGCTGGGCTGGAACCACTCCTTTAGGGACAAATAGGCTGCTCAGTTCTCCCCACTCCCACTGTTGAACAAAGAAGCTTCCTCCTATCCAAATAAGGATATGGACAACACAGGAACTATGACACAGCCCAGAGATCAGCAAAATCTGAAGACTGGACTATTCTAGTTCAGGAAAGGCGCGAAAACAAGGATTTTTTTTTTTTTTTTCAAACAGACAAAAAAAGATACAGTAACAAACAGTAAATGCTTTAAATCGGCTAGTGCACTTGAGTGTGTAGCCTACCAGTTAAATAAAGCAAAAACAAACTTTTTAAAGTGCAAAACAGTTCAGAAGCAAACAGAAATACAGTAAATCGACATGCAGAGCTAGTTAAGTAATAAAAATATGCTTTTAGGAGAAATACAGTCGAAATACAGCAGTCGAAAAATAGAAAGCCAGAAAAATACTTATAAATCAAATTTAAAGTCACTCTTCTACTGTCCGCTCCTTGTAGAACTCTGCAGGACGCCACGAGGAGCTGTGCTGAGTCACATACAAGCGCAAAAGTGCGCTAAAGCGGGCCTTAAAGCAGCAGGTTAGAAAGAGCTAGGAAATTGCACAAAACAGCCAATAAACTACAAGTTGATGGGCTGGAAGCACTTCTTTAAGGACAAATAGGCTGCTCAGTGCTGCCCACTCCAACTGGTGAACAAAGAAGCTTCCTCCTATCCAAATAAGGATATGGACAACACAGGAACTATGACACAGCCCAGAGATCAGCAAAATCTGAAGACTGGACTATTCTAGTTCAGGAAAGGTGGGAAAACAAGGATATTTTTTTGTTTTTTTTCCCCGGGATTCATGAACCTTGCGCCAGGCGCCCGCATAGCGTTGGCGTTATAACGCCAAATATGGCTGCTGAGCGATTCAGGTATGAATGAATTCCACGTGCACTACCGGCGTGCGCCGGACCATCTCCGCCCGGCGAGGTATGCAAAACACACTGTGTGCGGTATTGCACCATGCAAATGAGGGCAATAGCGATCCACGAAGTGGCGCAGGCGTGAAGTATAAGCACGGCAATGTAAACCAAAAACGGTTTACATTTACCCAAACATACCGGAGGAGTAACGGAAGGCTGTCAAAGTCAGGTATCATATAGGTGCAATATGCCAATGTGGAAAGGCACCGAGAATGTCCAAAGAAAACATGCACAAAATGTAAAAATGACATAAATGGCACGTGCGTAGAAAGAACAGCAGACCCCGGATGTGTGCACAGAAGTTGTAAAGCAATGAAATAATATGATAATGTCCGAAAAGAGCATTAGAACACAAATCAGCTGCACAGCCACCACACACCATAGTATGTATGTAAAGCTGCAACCCCAGCGCAATGGTTGTCAAGGAGTGGAGGCGGTGTCCGCGCCGTAACCAGGTATTAGTAGTCAATTCCATGCAAATGAGGCAGATAATAGTGAATCGCAAAAACGCGCCAGCGTAAGGATGGAGCAAACGGCGAGCGGTACTACACCGAGGAGTGGCCTACACCAGATACATGTCAACCACACAGGGTGTGCCACCGTAGGAGGAAGGATATTGGAGGACAGCAAATCTGGGCTGTACAATGCACATCACAACATCATGACTGGCGTGTTAGGAAATAGATGCGCTGACAGTACAGAATGCGCGTACAAATGCATGTGCACGAGGATGACTACGTCGAAACCAGTCATGTGACGGCCTCACCGTCAACAACCAGGGATATAGGAAGGTAATGCGGAGAATACGAGGAAATGCGGAAGCAGTGTAAATGTATCCGTAACGAGCAATTAACACCAATCAATGCAGGAAGGGCAAACGCCGTCAGCTGATAAGTCTGCATGCAGACTCCTGCAGAACGGGAAAGGGAGGCATTTGAGAGCAAAGATAATAGGGATGTAGTAGAAATGCAAAGATCAAAGAACCGAAATAGCACAGCCAAGTACAGAGGTAGCATAACTGCGGCTGCAGATAAAATGCATCATATGCCATGTGCCTGCAGGATGCAGTAATGTAAGATGCCAGGCGAAGGCAATGCAGGCAACTGTAATGTAACACTACAGGCAGTACCGCAGCTGCAAGCGTAAAACCACGGAAATAATCCATGGATAGGGCACAGACACACCCAATGACCTCACCGGTATACAGCACAACAGTAATAAATGTGAATGCGACAACACACAGCGACTTCCCAAACGCCGCACCGTAGGGTGTAAACAGACGGGAACTTTTAACATGTATATGCTGGGTGCCGCCGTGGCGTGATGCATAGGTATGTGGCAGAGACAGACGGAGTTGCGGAGGGTGGTGCCGACAACAACCGTAGGCCTCACAGGAGAAGGAGAGTGTTCAGACCAAGGGTGACCTACCAGGGGCTGCGAGACCTGGAGATAGTAGAGCGCTACAGGGTGGACAGGGACACGTTACAGCAAATAGTGGAGCTGTGCCGGCCGCCTGAGAACAAGAGACAACAGAGGGGAGCCCATCCCAGTGGACACAAAGGTATGTGTGAGCTTGCGAATACTGGCTACAGGTACCTTTCAAAGGCCCACCGGGACATAATGGGCATCTCACAGGCATCAGCATCCAGGGTACTACACCAGTTCCTGGATGCCATGTTACCACATGCCCATGAGCACATAAAGTTCCCACATCTCAGGAGGAGTTGGCTAGCAATATGCCGCTTCCACCGTGTGGCACAATACCGGAGGTCCTGGGTGCGATAGACTGTACAC
Source organism: Protopterus annectens (assembly GCF_019279795.1). Classification (NCBI taxonomy): domain Eukaryota; kingdom Metazoa; phylum Chordata; order Ceratodontiformes; family Protopteridae; genus Protopterus; species Protopterus annectens. The sequence goes on from NC_056737.1 coordinate 931,208,222, forward strand.
ATAGAAATCAAGTCACCACCTGGGGAGCAGGGTAGACGCTACATAAACCGCAAGGGATACCCCTCCATCAATTGCCAGGTCGTGTGCAATGCGCAGGGCATTATCATGGATGTGTGTGCGGCAGCCCTGGAAGCTACCACGACTCCCATATCTGGCATGCCTCACAGCTGTACCAGGTATTCGCCAGTGGGGACATCACACAAGGTCACCTTGTGGGGATGCTGGCTACGCACTGGAGCCGTGGTTGATGACACCCATCAGAAATGCACACACACACATGCAAGAACGCCATAATGAGGCACACGCACAAACGAGAATAATCATAGAGCGTGTGTTGGGATGTTGAAATCACGGTTCCGGTGCTTGGATACATCCGTGGAGCCTTGCAGTACTCTCCAGGCACAAGTGCCCACATATTCATAGTATGTTGTATGCTACACAATATGATTCTGCGGAAACAGCTGCTGCAGGGACATAATGCCGGAGGGCCACCAAGTCCGCCACAACTGCCAGGGCAAGCACAGGCACAGGCGCGCGCCACGGACACCCTGAGCCAGCCCCAGTAGGTAGACAGAGGCGCACCCAATATGCCTACGCCCTGGCAAAGAGGGAACGATAGCACATACTCTGACAGTGTAGGCCCCATGGACTGACACCTCCTGACCTGCACACACAGTAAAATGGACGCCACACAAACATGTCCGCCCGTAATGTGTACCGTATGTGGGACGTATGTGTGACTCCAACAAAGGCACCGGCCAAACACTGCACACCCAATAGCCAGCAGAGCATGGAACGCCAACACGTCAACGCACGCCGGTTCAACAGCACACGGCGTAGCCATATGCTGCCACTATCGCAAGTCGACCACACATGTACGCATGTCCATACACAGATACGGAATACATATCAGTACACATGTAGAAATATATGTACGCATACACAGATAGAAAGTACAACAGGGTAATATGGAACCCAGGGATGCAAGTTCACAGATAAGTAAGACGCGAAATCACCACATATTAAACATAGTGACCGACAACCCGATTATCCTGGAGGGTGGGCAGGGCAGGTAACGCCAGCCATGGAAATGTTAACCTGCATCAATACATATCCGCGTGTCGGGATGGTCACCAGTCCATGGTACAGTAACGGGATATGTGTAGGGTCACCACCTGTCCCACGTTGTCAGGGACAGTCCACCTTTGGGCAGTTGTGTCCTGCAAAAACATTGACAAAATGGCAAATGTCCTGAGATTGTAGGACAAAACCATTTCCCATAATTACTTTATTAGTTGCACAAAACAGTTATATTGTAGAAGAAACATCTAAATATGATAATAAACAGAATAAGCAACTGTAATGCTACATCGTCAGATTCCGTCAAAAAGTGAATCGCTGTCCTTTGTACTGGCCGTGGGTGTGTTGGCATGCAAAATCAGACGTTTCTACTAAAATCTGCCACATTGCCCATTTGACAAGGTGGCATCCCCAGATATGTGCGTCATATCCATAGGACATGAGTGCGGAGATACACGCCGCCACCGCGATGCGCCAATGTAGGTATTGTGTTCAACCGTCAGTGAAGCGGAAAGCATACCAGTGAAGTGTACGACATTATGAGGAACGACTCATCTGGGTGTAAAACAGTTCATGTTCCTCGCAGTACCTACAAGTTCCACATTGAAAATGTCTCTCAAACATCCATTGTTAGGAATGTATATAAATGACATCCTGGTAAATAGAATGTACTCATAGTAAGTCAGTAAAGGTTCTTCACTGTAAGTAAATCAGCATATCATAATCAACCTATGACCTACTTAGCTGAAGTTGTCACTATGCCATTACTATGTGTTCCACATTATGCCCATGTGTTTCACATTACTACTGTGTGTGTTCCCACTCCGGAAATAGAAGGTTGACAGCCATGGCGGCAATATGTGTATGTGTGAGGTGAGGTTGTCGTGTGTTCCGCTGTGTGTGTGTAATGTGTGCCAGTGTAAACTGTGTATGAAGGTGACATGTCACAGGCGGAGTGTAATAACAGGCGAGGCATACAGTACAGGAACCATAGGCGTATGTACAGCAGTACCCACAAAGTAGTACTGGCATCTCCTCAGTGGCTATGCACGTGGCGACGTAAAATGATGCAAAGCGCAAATGTCCCAAAGTGTACCACAGGGCCATAGCAAACCGGAGATGCAAAGGACGCATGTACAAACCACGACCGTAGGTATGGCGGCCATAACGTAGACTCCACACGGTCTGTTGGCAACGTTACACAGCATCAGGCATGTACGGCGAAAATACGAATGTGCCATCCCGGCACCGATCGTGAACACTTACGGTCCGGTAAATACCGCGGTGTGTTCCACGACCGTGACGTAAGCAAGCGGCACACGAATAGGAGGCTACCGGTAGCATACAGTCCGCCCCAAGTATAGGACCACAATCACCGTAACTATCAGCGACAAAGTGCCAATGGATGGTAGGCACGGACGGACATGCGCAGATATATAACCGATGTGAAGGCGGAATACGTGCAGGAAGCACACATGCAGGCGATACCGACAGCAGACGACATCAACAAAACAAACATTCCCGGAACAACAGACAGGTAACCCGCAGCTCCCCAAGCAGGGATGGAGCACACACACAAGCATATCTGGTATGTAAATGCAAGACTCACACCCGTACTGGCCACCCACATCCGCAGATATACCCCATTGCACATATCAAAGGGATAACAGCTAAAACCGTAGCAAACACATACAGGCAGTGAATGACAGCGGCATACCCACAACAAGCTCATGGGGAACACTAGCAGCGGCTGATGCATCCATGCATTCGCTATGTACAGGAAAATAACAGCCATGTAACACATTTGAATGCACAACGCCATCGACAGACGCCGCCAGGACACGGGGACCCACATGTCGAACACAATACCATAACCAACACACACAATCCACGGCTAACACCACAGCGAAATGTACCCGACACCACACATAGCGGATGCAGTCACACAAACATGATACAATACATACCATCCTCACTAAGGTATTGCAAATAACCAACGGCCACACGAGGAAAGAACCATGGCCTAGTGCCGACGCGTAACGAACGAAAGGAAGGGGGATCACCGCTGATATGCGCATAAGTACACACCGAGGAACAGCTATTGGCCTGATTAACCCACATGGATCAGGCGACGACGAATATAAGGAAGACTCCCTGGATATCCAAACCGTATGTTCATACCGAACCCATACGAACTCGAGAAACAGAATCAAGGAAATTGAGTCGAACGCAGAACAAAAGGCCGGAAAGGTATGTCGAACCCACGAATTGTACTGGTGTGTAACGCACGTATGACGAATCTGTACAGTATGTGAACGGTGTGTGTAGGTAAAGATACCTGTCCATCAGGCAGAGAGAGGCGAAGGTTGGATATGTAATGCTAAAACGCGCAGCATACCAACAACTGTGGACAACGTGTGCACAGCAGTGGGACAACATGTAAACACCCGGGATAACCCCAGGGCCGGCTTGCCACCCTTTCAAAAGGCCAAAGTGGGAAACCGTCGGGACACACTTCAGATGTTACAGGTGGACACATACCCATGGTCAGTACAAAGGTTAGAACTCTACTCTTTTGCATAAAGAAAGGTGTATTCTTGTAGCAGTTCAGTTGCTTATTGTGTGTCTTGTAACAGTTAGGAATGTACATACATAAATAAGTATGTTATGCAACTCTTACATAAGAATGGGATATAGTGATGTCCCACAATCTCAGGACATTTGCCATTAGTGATAAAGTTTGTCAGGACACAACTGCCCAAGGAGGGACTGTCCCTTGCAAAGTGGCACAGGTGATAACCCTACCCCAGGTCTGCCATAGGGTTGCAAACACAGAACAATGCCACCACCCACCGATGCTGGCAGTGGATATCCAATACTGAAGTGCCACAGCAGGATAGGACATTTATGTATAGTGTCACAGCACACATGTGCATGGGCATATACCGTCGATGTCATACGGAATGTGCGACGTGCCCCGATCCCACGCAGTAGCCGCGACTATGTCAAGTATGTGTAATGCAAAGCTGGCATGATGGATATGTTCAGAGATCATAGACAGTATCACAGGCATAGCATGCATGATGGAACGATGGGCTAATGTTATATACATACACAAGATATGTATGGCCTGCACATATGGGACAATGTAGTAGCAGAATAGGTACCCGAAATGGAGGTACCAGCAAGTGACCATGTCCAAACGTTCCATAGCAGGTGCAATGTGTGCCACAATGATGTCCAGCAGTGCCGTGTGTAAACACATGTGCAATGTACACAGTACTGATACCCCCCCCCATGGTAGTGTCCACTGAACGGCAGAACTGGATGTCAACTGTCATGTCTATACAGTACGTCCGCTGTGGTGGTACCATGGGTCTGTGTCACCCTACCAGCAAGGCAGCTATGACACGACTAGTGACACAGTGTGCCCCTGTGGGATGTGCACAGGACCTATGTCCCACAGCATGGTGTGTGTCCAGTCTGTGGATGTCACACAGACGCCCGGCTGAGCAATGTGGCATGTGTGCACACATGCAGGACTGCTCCTCCCCCCCTGCCCACAGCAAACGCCATGTAGGAGTACTACATGCATCAGTACTGTGGAGAACATGGGCCATGGCAGAGTACATTACACCCCTGTGTTAGTGGCATCTAGGTGAGCACAGATGTGTTACATGACTGTCATTTGCATATGTAAACTGTCTGAGCTGGGTAGAGCACAGCATGACTATACTGACACATGTAACGTTGTATCCATTGTGTAAGGTACACCACACATGTGTTATTGTAACATGGCCTGCGTGTACATGTGTGTATGGCACAGGTACAAGGGCACCCAAGGTATCAGCTACACATACGGTCCAGAAATGTGTAGTCCTGCACATGTGTACCCACACTATGGTGTAATATGGCAACCACAGCACCATGTGGGCCATGTGTGTGTACATCAACCATGTACAACGTGATATGCCTGTATAGGGACAGTATCCATGTGATACACACCGCATGACTGTCAGTATGCAAAGGTGATGTGTATGCACTATGTGTGATGTAACTGATGCAATGATATCTACATGATATATCTGCCACACTGACACCTGTATGGGTGTCAGCAACATGAGTAGGATGAGCTAGAATGCTGCCAGGTATGTAGAAGTGGTATATGTAGGCATGTACAGTACTGTGTGACAGTAGGTAGTGTACGTATGCAAATACTGAGCATGAGGGGCCACATGTCTGAGGAACGTGCAATGCCACACGTCCCTGACATGTTGTAGTTAGCATGACATGCCTGCACCACTGTGTGAACTGTACAGAAGGCACATGGCGTAACATGCCGATACATAGGGTACGATGTGATGCTGGATGTGTACACTGTCAATAGCATAGAGTGGAATGGTGCTGAAGGGCAAAGAGCAGATCATGTCTGATGTGATACCCTCTGTACCACCCCAACCACCCATGCAATAATATGACAGGTGGCCAGCATGGGATGTGGTGTTCCGTGGCGCACAGAAGCCCAACAAGGGTGCCAGGAAAGGCATGCAGGTAGTCAATGAGTGTGTGAAGCATGTATGTCAAGATGTGGCCCAGTGCCATACTGAATGGCCCAGTCATGGGTGTAGAGATGCAGCCCCATACGTGCAATGCAGTACCATCCATGTGTAGTGTGATAGATGTGGTAGTGTGGTGGTCATGGTGCACAACGTACATGAATGGGCTAGCAGTCACTGATGTGCTGCTGCAGAGACATGTAACAGCCAGGTTGGCGGGATACAACAACTACGGTGGTTGGAGGTGACATTGGGACTGTGTTCCCAGACATAACATGTGCATGCCAGTACTATGTATGTGTCCACAGGGTTAATACAATGTCCAGCCAAGGATTGGAACCCTGTAGTGAGTGAGAGTGTGTATTGTTGGTAGGTACCCCATTGGCAGGCAGGATGCCAGCAACATCTGTGTCGTCAATGCCTGCATGACCGTGGTATGCTGCATTGAATGTGGATGTAGTCAAACAGCAGAGACATACCACCACACTGCGTGAGGGCCCACACTGCAATGTCTGGCAGTCATGTGTAGGTAGCTAGCTGTGGAGTATGTCATGCACCAGCAGGACACACCATGACTGTCAAGTGACACACAACACACAGGTGAACAAAACTACCGTGCAACAGCCTGCACATGTGCCCATATAGCACGTGTGCATGGAACAGGAATACCACTGTGGCGTCTGTGAAAATGCCAGCACCACCATGTCTCAGTGTGGAATAGCATGGTCCCTACCAGTGTGTACATGTAGCAGAAGTGCACTGTGATCACTGTTGGCATAGGCACAGACTGTCCATTGGACGTGGTGCCATGCCCTCAACAACCTCTGTCAATGGATGTCAGTAATACCGGCTGTAGTGTATGTACCATGCATGCTGCTATGGTTGTGTGCTTAGGGTGTGGCTAGCAGGGATGGTAAGCATGGATGTTCAGCAAACAGAGGGGGGAGGTGTGTAGGCCTAGCATACAGACACATGTAGGTTTGGTGCATGCTGAGGGTAGTGTAGGTATGGTATGTGTCGTGTAATGTGTCACCCAGCTATGTGTACTGCATGGCCAAGCATGTGTGGGTACGTGGGAGTCCATACTAGGGAAGGTCGTGTTGCTGGCAATACATAGCAGTAGCAACTGTCCCAGGTGCAATGTACAGCATGCCACCCTGACTGGCATGTAACCTGTGGTGTACAGTGTCTGCACTGTCGCGTGTCACAATGTGCGTGGCCACAAACATGGGTATCTGAACATGGACCACCTATGATGCAATGTGTCATGGGAAAATACAGTATGTGTGTAAATCACGGTTAGCGGTGGGAACCACCCACCTGTGTGTGTTGCAGTCCAGGTATGTGACTGGGAGGTATGATCTGTGTACAATCTGGACTGGCAGGTGTGGCGTGTAGGGCATGGAGGCAGGTCCCAGGCACTGTAGATAAGTGACATGTGTGCTGTACTGTGTGTGCAGTGCTACTGTACAGCACAGTGGAGGGTGTAAGCATTGTCACACATCACTGCATGCTGTGCCTACCTGTGACAGCCCTGCCAGAGACAGACATGTGACACCGCTGCACAGGCAGCATAGCATGAGAAGATGTACATGTGGGCTGCACACCTTAGCCAGATGTCCACACGTCATGTGTGCCACGGTAGTGTGGTTCAACATGACTATCAGACTGGACAGACAGCACATGCCTGCATAACAACAGTATGACCATAGTCAACAGTCCCAGTGACAGAGTAGGCCAATGTAGACTATCCCTGCATGCAGACCAGTGGCTACTGGACACCTGGCTAGACACACACCTGGACGGTTAATTCACCATTGAGCCATCACATGTCCACGTCCATGTGGGCTGTACAATGTCATCACAGGGTGGTCACAATAGCAGGTGGCAAGGCAGACACGGTGTACCAGGTGATGCATCATGTGTGCATATGTTGAGTAGCACAGCCGTTCACATGTCCGCAACATACTGGTGCACGGTGTATACTGTTACATGATGAATGTAACTGCACTGTCACCCACTACAGGGCCAGCTGGCACAGGTGTGTTGTGACTGGTGTAACCCATGTTTGCACAAGATACACACTGCTGCTGTAGGCAGCCATGCTGAAGTGGCCACCAGTGATATATGCAGTGGTCATACAAACATACCGTACACAGTGTTCAGGCAGGAATGTAAATTGTCGTGGACGATGTGCTGCTATGTGAATGTGGGTGTTTGTTGTGAATGTCACACATCCAGGAGACACCATCTGGTGCAGTCATGGTTGTCAACACCGGTACACACATCCACAGCAGTCAGAACCCAGTCCCGACAATGTGTCAGTCACCCTTGTACTGTGTGACACATGTGCACATGGCGGAACACCTCCCACTGTCATCTAAGCTGGCTACATGATGGCTGGAATGTGCTGTAGAAATGTACAATGCTGGTAGCCCAATGAAGTACCTGGAATCAGACACAGTACACTATGTCAGCCATGTAAACCATGCACAACAATGACTGCCCAACAGACACAAACAATGCATTGACACATGGAACGTGTGCTCATGACAACCCCCACCGAGGTATGTTGCACATATAGATGTACAAATGTCATCTATGGCCATAGCATGGATGCAGACACACATACTCCACAGGTAGTACCATGTGATGTAGGTAGGGGGGCATTGCTGGTGTATATGTCACAGTAGATGTACACAGACATGTCCTGCATAGCCGTCATGTAGGGGTAGCTGTGGTATGTCACTACTGGACATGCCCACACAGATTACCATGTCCCGCAGGAGATGTGTTAGGTGTGTACCACATGTGACATGCTGACAACAATCTGCGATGTGTATGGCTGCCGGTGTACCTGTGTGACAATGTCCATGATGGGTGCAAAGGCACATAGTATTGTATTGTATGCACACAAGCCCCACATAGCTGCATAGCCTGAACAGACAGTACAAGGAGTGTGTGGGATGATAGCAACCCACAGGTGGAGATGGGTATGGACGGCGGCCCACAACCACATGTGTGTACGGTGTTCACGTCCATGACACATGAGCATCTGAGAGGCTAGCGTCACAGTTGTACAGTGTCGCATGTACATATGTTCAGCAACATCTCTGTATGTCCCACCACTGGCCTGTGGACCGATGGACAACAACCAAATGTGCAGGTATGAGATGTGCACAGCACATCACAGATGCCTACCGTAGAACAGGCCTACCATGTAGACATGTGCACAGTAGGTCTGCCACCTGCAGTCAAACACGTTAGGTGCCAAACCACACCAATAGTCCGGCCAATGACACAGATGGGCGTGCATGCCTCTGTGTATGTATGTCTGTGAATGGCTCCGGCATAGCAATATAGCCGTGTCACCATTGTGAACAACAATATGAATGGGTTGTATGTGTGAGGGGTGCATCACATGTGTATGGTCAGATCGACGATACCATCAGTGGGCCTGCTATGTGAACATCCATGTCCCCATACATGGATACCTCTGCTGAGGCCAACACCACATTCACACAGGAAGGGATGGCGGTGTGTAGTGCAGCAGCAGACATGTGGGTGGCAGCGGGCAATGTATGCACACATATGTGTCACCCACATCAGTTCAGGCGGATATCCATGTGCATGGGATAGTGGTGTGTGTACACATACAGCACTGTGTCGATCAACATCCCAGCACATAGCACCTGCCAGGGCTACAGTGTACGCATGGATGTGTGATACCTGCATGCACCACACACACCCTCAACAAGCAGCGTACAGCATACCCGCTGGAGGCCAGTGTCCACACCATGGTGATAAACATATTGAATGTCCAGATTCACACAGCTATGACCAAAGCAATGGACAGCCACCCTGCCAATACCGGCAGCCCCTGGGTGGGTCACACCCATTGCCATGTATGATGCATACCCTGCCATATCATGCAGAGATGACCAGCAAGGCAGCATGAGCTATCGCAGTCCCACATGGTGCAATGGACAAAAGGCACTCTCACTATCAACCATACACAGTAGTAATGTGGTGGCGATGCACCCTGTCATGTTACAGGTGCTGTGTGATGCTCTGCACAATGTGTGCATGTACATGCTATGCATGGCCTTTCCTGCTAATGTGTCATGGTTACACATTGCTCCATGTCTATCACATACGTAACACAGGTGAGCTGGGGCATGTTGTCCAGCACCGGTACAGTGCTGTGTGGAAGTACATGGCACAACACATGCATGTGCAGGTGTCCATGTGTATGTGTACAGTGCCGCTGCTGACGTTCACAATGGACACAGACGTGATGTGTACTGACATATACACAGCGTACAGGTGAACAGTAGCACAGACGTCACATGGGGACATATGCCAACTGATACGGACATAGGGGCAGCCAGGTACACATGTCCATGGCAGGCTAACATCTACATGGTGCGTGCACAGTGTGATGGGGTGGCACACAGATATGATGTGACACCCAGTGCTCAATGGTGTGAAGCCACAACATCGGCTGTGTCACCCCCACGATGCCCTTCACAGATCACTGTGCAGATGTTGTACATGTCATAGCAATGTATTTCCAACAGTATGCCAGCACAGCAGTGTGAATGTGACCTGCCACCATCATTATGTCTTCCAGATAATGCCACGTTCCCGGCTACCACCATTTAGCCGTCAGGAGGAGGGGGTCATCATACCATACCTCCAGAGCAACTACAATGCCCTGTTCAGCCATGTCCCACAGCAGGCACAAGAACGGCAGGAGATGTGGGAGGAGTTGTGCAGGAGGGTGAACAGCGTGGGCGGAACCAACCGCATACCAACAAATCCGCAGGCACTGCACAGACCTGATCCGCATGCAAGACAGCGTGCCGCTGCAATCGCCAGGCAACAATGTGGGACAGGTGGTGGGCCACCAACACAGCCCCACTCACAGCTACGGAGGAGCTCCTGGTCAGTCTGGGGACACCCACGGAACAACATGCACAACCACTTGCGTCCATCGTGGAGGTGGGTGTCACCCAAGCTATGAGCCTGGAGCCGCATGGTAAGTCAGTGTTGCATGTATGTATGATAGGCGACGGGTGTGGGTGTCATAGTACAACACATGATATAGCAATACATGCCAGGTATATGGCCACACAAGATGCAAACCATTGTATGCTATGTTGTGTTAGCAGACATGTGCATAGCACATGCAACCACACATGCATGATGTGTCATGCACAGTGCTGACCGTGGAGATAGTAATGGCTAATGTGTATACCTTAGTGTAATGCCTTTACAGGTACGTCTGGCGTGTCGCAAGGACAAGGGTCTGTTGCAGGTAAGTCTGTTGCCAGTCAAACGCATGTTCTGCTGTATTGATATTCCCCATGTGTCTAGGCATGACATGCTCACCTGTGTGTGCCCCATCACGGTATACAGCTCGCACCACCCGACATACACACCACCCATGTACAGTAGATACACCCATTACCGTAGAGTGGTATGACACCACACAACCAATTGGTGTGTTATGCATTCAGCTATGCATACAATGGTGTAGGTGTTACACAATGGCTGCATGTGTAGTATGCATTGGAATGCCAGTGCAGTATGGACACAGTACCACAGAGTGAGCTGTGATCTGGCCAGAGCACAGGTGTTACCAATGTGACCCATGCCCCTGCATCGGTGCACGTTGTGACATGGCGCATGCCATGTCCCATGCACGTGTATGTCTGTCTGCAGCATTGTCACACCATGATATGACCTATGCACAACATAGCAGACATACACACTGTCAGCATATCCAGAGAATGTGACACGCCACACTAGTATGGGTGTATGTCACATGGGCCACCACAGGGCCGTGTGCACAATGTCTACCACACACAATTGTCAATGAGTCAGACAGACAAGGCCATGGTGGATACCTACAGGCATGTTGCCACACAGCACATCCACAGTGGGTACTCACCATTGCACCCTGTACACACATAGTGGGTTCATCAATGTAGTGGACCCCCTGGACATCTGCTGTACTACACCAGTGACATGGAGTGCCCCTCCCCAGCTACTACAGGTGCCTCCAATGTCCACCATATATGTGCTGCTGAGCAGCTGAACTAACTTACAGACATGGCAATGTAATGCGCCCAGGTCACGCAACGAACAGACACATAGCCATGTACTGCTACTGTGCAGTGGCACAGAGCCTGCACGACACAGCGTACAGGTACGCACAGAGGTCACAGGAAACGTACCTGCACAGACATCACTGTTACACATACATTGTATCTGTACACTGTACACATAACACTGCACCATGACAGCCATCGTGATGTGGTGCATGCGGTGGAACACCATCCTCACATGTCCACATGATACCGCACATGTTTGCGGTGTACATTACTTAGTGTTGGCAGCCATGTGTACTCTCAACCTGCCCGCAGCCACACGGTGTATCACGCTGATGCATGCAAACTACCATGAATGTGTGTACTGCATGCCTACTAAATGACACCTGCCTGTTGTACTGTCCCCACCAGGGCAGTGTACATACTGCCACTATGAATGTCTGGTCTGCATTCACTGGTCTGTGTTGTGTGAATGCTGCATGCCACCTGCATTATCACATGCATGCTGTGTGTGTGTGTGTGTGTGTGTGTGTGTGTGTGTGTGTGTGTGTGTGTGTGTGTGTGTGTGTGTGTGTGTGTGTGTGTGTGTGTATGTGTGTGTGTGTGTGTGTGTGTGTGTGTGTGTGTCTGTATTGTAACCGATGGTATGTCTTTGTATTGACAGGTGCTGTAGGTGCGTTCCCCTCCTGCCGTCAATCTGATGCTAGTGTCCCTACAGATACTAGTGGTGATGACCATGTGCATGAGGCACAGGCAGGGTCGTCACAGGCAGAGACTGTGCCAGTGGAGAACATTACACATACGTCCCTTTCATCCCTGCACACGGTTCAGATGCCGACATACCCCGACACCGATGCCCATAGATGATGGTCAGTCAGCGTCTGTTGTCCCCGAGCAGGAATGTGTGGTGGCTGCAGAAGGTGTGGGTACACACGATGTTGCCAGTGTAAGGACTGGTGCAGTGCCACGCAGGCATGTGGCAGGTGCTGCCCGTGGGGAGCACCGCTAGACATACACCTGCCGCAGGGTGCAGGAGGTGGTATAACGAGACGCATGTTCCAGACTGTAATGGCGGCGCAGGCACGCGCAACAGCAGAACCAGGAGGGGAGAGGCGGCAGAGGGCCGCAATCCGTACCCAAAATGACAGCATCCAGGCATGGGCGAATGCACAACAGCAACTTGCCGATGTTGTGGATAGGAGATTGGGAGACTTGGCTGGTCTCCTCGACCGTGGCTTGGCCATCCTTGAGCCTGCGCAGTCCCTCCAGGAACACCAGGTTGGCGTGAGGCATAGGCACGGGCGTGTGCCAGCAACACCACCTGCTGCAGGTCAGCGTGTGCGTGCCACCTCCCATGCCCACACAGACAGTGATGGTAGCAGTAGCACTGCAGCTGCTACTACACCATCCACACCAGGACAGAGCAGGCCACGTGGACGTGGCCTGGACGGCCCCGTGGGCATGTTTCCTGCGGACAAGTGACATCTGAGAGTTTACATTCTGTACCTCCACCGGTCATGCCCGTGCGACCCCCAGGCAGGCGCTGGTCACTGCCGCCGGCAGACACAGTGAGCCGTAACACCTGCACTGTACAGTCAGGGGCTGCCAAGCATACCCCGTGTAGGCATCACAGATGACTGAACTGTGTACACACACACCCACACACAGCAGACACAACTGTAGGGCTCCACCACACCCACATGCATTCTACATAGTCATGCCCACTCAATGCACTGGCCCTTACACACACACATGATGTCATCCATTGGTACAGCCCATGCCTGTGGCACACATATCACCCTGTGCATATGATTAAGTCTCTGCCACATAACTGTGAGCCACACCAGCAATGCACGGTTAAGCTAACATATTATGATGCACAGGGTGGACACGATAGTGAGAGGTGTACGTGATACCTGTGTCCGCATGGTACGTGCTGTGTATGTTGTGGTGTGTGTGTATGGCTGGTGACAGGTGTGTATGTGATGTGTGTTGTGCACGGACATCATGCAGCAGACATACCATGCAGGACAGGTGCAGCATTCATTGATATGTGTACACAGTATGTGTGGTGGTTACATGTGTAGCACCATGTCGGTGCAGTTAACCCGTTTGATACTGATGGTGTACTGCACGTGCCTACTGGGAGCACTGTAATTAGTTCCCCATGTGTAGTCGTGGGGTACCCACAGGCATGTCTGGCAAAATCAGCATAGCACAGTTACCCACATCCGGCATGGACCCCTACATAGGTACATAGGCACACATGAACGTAACAGGATATGTGCCCTACGACATGTGTGGACCTAGCATGACTGTGTGTGGCATCTAACACCCCTCAGGATGGGGATGCCATATCCATCAGTCCCCAGTCCCTGGTCTAGCAGTGACACACAGAGGTTGACTGGCATAACTATAGTCACACATCCACACGCCAGTAGCAGTCCTGGACAAAGGCAGTCAGGGCCTTTCCTTCACATGGCCTGGCACTCCTCCCGTCGCACTGTGTGTCTGGCCGTTACCCTGTTCCCCAGCACGTCCCACTCATCTTTGGGTTGAGGTGTCTGACAGTCGCTTCTGTGCCCGCCCGTGTTCGCATGGGGCCTGGGAGGTGGAATGTGCCCATGTCACCCAGGTCAGACATGGCCGTGTATGTCGGGCACAGATCACCACGGATCAGCTGTGCTGTGCAGATCCACAGCCAGTGTCCCCTTGGCCGTGCACCATGTGACACATGTCCTAGCACCATCATCCCCGTCTTGTGGAACGTTTGCGGTCCTTCCGAGTGCTGCAGGCGTCAGGTTAGCTACAGGCCACATGTGCCATTGTACACAGTCATTGCACTGCTGTGTGATGTGTACAGGGGTACAATGAACACCCCTGATGTGGTTGCCATTCCATCCAGACCAGGAGGCCACAATGGAATGTCTTCACACCCACATTGCCATTGTGTGTGTTGACAGAGGTTGCCAACAGGTGTGGTAGCCATCACCCTGAACATGTCCACCACCTTTAATGGCGAACCACCTACATGTGACATTGGGACGAACATGTTCTTCACACTGGGTAGGGCTGCACCTTCTCTGGCATCTGGTAGCAGGCCATGGCTCTGGCACCAGTCAGCCATGTCTATGACGCCCTAGGTGGATGTACGTGTAACATGGGGTGCTGGGTATGTCGGCCGGTGCGTAGTCATCTGCATACCTTGTCTGCTACAATCCCCCTATGATTGCATGCACATTGGAAGGTCGGATGCCATATGGCAGGGTGCACAGGAGTGAGCCCTGTGGGCCTCCACTGGGTCCAGATATGAGTGTGACAAAGCACCTTCAGCACCAACCCTGTGTGGTGTGACCTCCAACCTGTGTGAGAAGCATCGGGTGACATATGTCCCCACATGTATGCTGGCGAGCCTTTACATGGGTCCCATGTGTAGTGTGCTCTGAACGCTCCACCAGGTCATGGTACTGTGTGCAAACCCACACATCCCCATCAATGGCCTTGGTGAACACTCCAGACTGGACGAGCAGGTTCGGGAGGCAGGATCCGCCCTGACTATGTAGTTGTGGGTATGTTCCGGTATTGGCTGTACACCGCTATCTGTAACCATGACCACCTGTATGGACCTCCACACAGCTTTGCAGACAACACTTGTCAAGCGTATAGGGTGTGGCTGTTGACAGTCCATAGGAGCACTACCCTGGCATAGTGGGACCACAGATGCCATATGGCATCCATTGGGGACATAGCCCATAGTAAGGCTAACATGACACAGTGGTCGCATGTGTGGCGCGAGGGCCTTAAAGAGGATGGGTAGCACACAGCCAGGGAAACCATCGGTGCCCATTGCTGACGTGTCAAACGCCATAGAGATATGGGATCACCCCAGGCCATATGACATGTTTGGGAGGATACACTCTGGTGGGATGGATATGTTCCCTGTTGGGGGGGGGGATGTATGCATGGAACATGTCCTGTGGTATGCAGACAATGTCTGTGGGTGCAGTGACTGTTGTACCATTCTGGACCATTTCCATGCAGGTCTGTGTGCCCCCAACCATGTCCTTACCACAGTTAGGGAAGGCCCTGTGGTTGTCTCATGTGCCCTCTGCAGTACCACTCCCACGAGGACCTGGATGTTGGTATGTGGGGCCGTATGGTGACGCCGGTATGAATGGGTGATGGTTTCCCTGGTACTGTCATTGCCCTGCCATGTAGTAGCTCCAACTGTTGATGTACAGGTAGTCAGTGGCTGCAGTCCACCACACCATGTGCCTACCTGTGGTGGACAAGGGCCTGATGTCATCATGTTTGCCTGTCGCAGACATGCATGTGGGTGGTCGTGGAAGGCATTCGGTGGCGTTTTCGGTCTGGCCTCTGTTCAACATTGGCATGGAGGACATGTAGGGTACCACACCGGTCATATGATGTGTGTGGTTTCCTGTGGAGAGGTCATCACTGAGGTCCCCCATGCTGGTGTTGGTTACAGTGAGTGGATGACCAGTGGATCCACTATACGGTCTTGCATCACCATTGAGGGCTGTACATCCTGTGTGGGGCATATCCTCACCATGCGTGATGGGCAGAACTGTCAGACATCCCCTGGTATGTATGGTGGATGCCTCTTTAACAGTGGCCAGGTGTGTGAACACCTGGGACTGCTGGCGCATGTGTTGTGCCATGGGTAATGTTCCCAGGCTATGTATGGGTGGTTCATGTCACCCAAACGGTGCTGTTGTGAGAGCATGCCCACTCACCAGTGTCCTCAGGACATCTGTGAAGGTATCCTGTGTTTGTGAGGGTTGTCTGTAGCATGCAACAAACTGTAGGCCAGTCCTACACATGGTTAATTGCACCTACATATTCCCCGCAGCAACAACAACGCCTGTGGCATGACCGGTTACTGTTGTGTGGCCGGAAACACAGGATGGTCCGCATTCCGCCACCCATGCCGCCGCACCATGTGTATGCATGTCTGATCTGTGCCGACTCTAAGTGTCTGAGCATGCCCAGTAGGCAGCTGTGTAGATAGACACACAGCACAGTGCACACCGCAGCCGCCTGCAGTGATGCCCCGGGTGCATGCCTCTATCCCCTACGAACGGCCACGCCTGTGGCATGGCCAGGTTTCTGTTGTGGCTGGACACACACGACGGTCCACATTCGCCACCCATGCCGCCGCAACATGTGTATGCATGTCTGCCCTGTGCCGAAGTCTAAGTGTCTGAGCATGCCCAGTATGCAGTAATGTACTGATCAGTAGTTACTTGTTATTCTGGACTGCAGCACTAATGTGTTAGTGTACGGCGACCTTGGGATGGTAACAGACTGCGTGACTGCGCACTCTGTCCGAACACCCGAAATGGCGATTGCCTTTGCAAATGATACCACTCACGTAGGGTATGCCTCCTGACAGCGCTCTGCTCAGTAAACTCGGTAGCGCGTTCTGTAAATGCTTCATACTGTAGTGTGTTCATGTAGATAGGCGTAGGTTCGTCCCCCGTCCTTTCCGTGTGTGTGTGTGTGTGTGTGTGTGTGTGTGTCTCTGTGTGTGTGTGTGTTTCCAGCTGCGTCTGCGACTGAATATGCTTTTAGACGCTCCGCAACACATGCCTTGGCTATTGCCACCTATTGTCTTGCGGCTGACGTCAGCAGCCTACAAGTATGCCTGTGACAGCGTTCTGTTTAGCAAACTCGGTAGCGCGTTCTGTAAATGCTTCATACAGTAGTGTGTTCATGTAGATAGTCGTGGGTTCGTACCCCGTCCCTTCCGTGTGTGTGTGTGTTTCCAGCTGTCTCTGCGACTGATTATGCTTTTAGACGCTCCGCAACACATGCCTTGGCTATTGCCAACTATTGTCTTGCGGGTGATGTCAGCAGCCTACAAGTATGCCTGTGACAGCGCTCTGTTTAGCAAACTCGGTAGCGCGTTCTGTAAATGCTTCATACTGTAGTGAGTTCATGTAGATAGGCGTAGGTTCGACTCCCGGCCCTTCCGTGTGTGTGTGTGTGTGTCTCTGTGTGTGTGTGTTTCCAGCTGCGTCTGCGACTGAATATGCTTTTAGACGCTCCGCAACACATGCCGTGGCTATTGCCACCTATTGTCTTGCGGCTGACGTCAGCAGCCTACAAGTATGCCTGTGACAGCGTTCTGTTTAGCAAACTCGGTAGCGCGTTCTGTAAATGCTTCATACAGTAGTGTGTTCATGTAGATAGTCGTGGGTTCGCACTCGTCCCTTCCGTGTGTGTGTGTGATACCAGCTGTCCCTGCGACTGATTATGCTTTTAGACGCACCGCAACACATGCCTTGGCTATTGCCAACTATTGTCTTGCAGGTGATGTCAGCAGCCTACAAGTATGCCTGTGACAGCGCTCTGTTTAGCAAACTCGGTAGTGCGTTCTGTAAATGCTTCATACTGTAGTGAGTTCATGTAGATAGGCGTAGGTTCGACTCCCGGCCCTTCCGTGTGTGTGTGTGTGTCTCTGTGTGTGTGTGTGTTTCCAGCTGCGCCTGCGACTGAATATGCTTTTAGACGCTCCGCAACACATGCCGTGGCTATTGCCACCTATTGTCTTATGGGTTGACGTCAGCAGCCTACAAGTATGCCTGTGACAGCGTTCTGTTTAGCAAACTCGGTAGCGCGTTCTGTAAATGCTTCATACAGTAGTGTGTTCATGTAGATAGTCGGGATCGTACTCGTCCCTTCCGTGTGTGTGTGTGTTTCCAGCTGTCTCTGCGACTGATTATGCTTTTAGACGCCCCGCAACACATGCCTTGGCTATTGCCAACTATTGTCTTG
Source organism: Protopterus annectens (assembly GCF_019279795.1). Classification (NCBI taxonomy): domain Eukaryota; kingdom Metazoa; phylum Chordata; order Ceratodontiformes; family Protopteridae; genus Protopterus; species Protopterus annectens. The sequence goes on from NC_056737.1 coordinate 931,226,775, forward strand.
CGGGTGATGTCAGCAGCCTACAAGTATGCCTGTGACAGCGCTCTGTTTAGCAAACTCGGTAGCGCGTTCTGTAAATGCTTCATACTGTAGTGAGTTCATGTAGATAGGCGTAGGTTCGACTCCTGGCCCTTCCGTGTGTGTGTGTGTGTGTCTCTGTGTGTGTGTGTTTCCAGCTGCGACTGAATATGCTTTTAGACGCCCGCAACATGCCGTGGCTATAGCAACCTATTGTCTTATGGATGACGTCCGCATCCTACAAGTATGCCTGTGACAGCGTTATATTTATCTAACTCGGTAGTGCGATCAGTAAATGCTTCATACAGTAGTGTGTTCATGTAGATAGTCGGGTTCGCACTCGTCCCTTCCGTGTGTGTGTGTGTTTCCAGCTGTCTCTGTGACTGATTATGCTTTTAGACGCTCCGCAACACATGCCTTGGCTATTGCCAACTATTGTCTTGCGGGTGATGTCAGCAGCCTACAAGTATGCCTGTGACAGCGCTCTGTTTAGCAAACTCGGTAGCGCGTTCTGTAAATGCTTCATACTGTAGTGAGTTCATGTAGATAGGCGTAGGTTCGACTCCCGGCCCTTCCGTGTGTGTGTGTGTGTGTTTCCAGCTGCCTCTGCGGATACACATACTATTATACGCTTCGCAACACATACCTTGCCTATTGCCAGCTATTGTTTTGCGGGTGATGTCACCAGCCTAGAAGTATGCCTCTGACAGCGCTGTGCTCAGTAAACTCGGTAGTGCGTTCTGTAAATGCTTCATACTGTAGTGAGTTCATGAGTTCATGTAGATAGGCGTAGGTTCGACTCCCGGCCCTTCCATGTGTGTGTGTGTGTGTTTCCAGTTGCCTCTGCGGATACACATACTATTATACGCTTCGCAACACATACCTTGCCTATTGCCAGCTATTGTTTTGCGGGTGATGTCACCAGCCTAGAAGTATGCCTCTGACAGCGCTGTGCTCAGTAAACTCGGTAGCGCATTCTGTAAATGCTTCATACTGTAGTGAGTTCATGTAGATAGGCGTAGGTTCGACTCCCGGCCCTTGCGTGTGTTTCTGTGTGTGTGTTTTTGCAGCTGCCTCTGCGGATGTACATGCTTTTAGACGCTTCGCAACACATACCTTGCCTACCAGCGGCCATTCCTGTACGGTTGTTGTCACCCACCTGTACATGTGCCTCTGCTGGTGGTGTGCTCGGTGGTCCACGCGCATACCATACCTGTGTTACGCTTGTGCGGTTGGGTATGTGGGGGTGTGGTCAATCACCATGCGTGCCACATGTGTGTGTGTGTCCATGCTCCCAGCTGCATGGGTTCATACGGTATGGCTTTGAGGTTTACGCGGAACACCCATATCCTGGCGCCATCCTTGTGTTTGTGGATGGTGGGACGCAGATCGTGTACTGCTTGTGTGCTTCTTCTGGTCGGCGACCTCCGTGGCGTTCTCCACGTGTACCCTACTATGGTGTTGTGGGTTGCTGCTGTGTACATTACACTCACGGGCCTGCGGATGTGCTCGTGTGTACCTCTTTCTTTGTATATCTATGTACCTATGTTGTGGCCGTAGCGCTGCTCTCCCATGGACAGCCGTCTTCCCCATGTATCGCATATTTGCACGGCTGACACATATAACTGTGGTACTTTGCATATCCACACATTGTCCATGCACTGTCCGTATTCCAGAACACCTCATAGACATCGCTGGATTACATGGCAGACAGCTATCCTTGCTGTCCTTACACTTTACCCATACATGACATACACCTTGTGTGTACTTGCCTATTTATGGTGTGTGTATGTCTATGTGCTGTATGCATGGCCGTGTGTGTCCCACTATAGCCATGTGTGCAGCTGTCGCCACTATGGGTATCCTTGTGGCCCGCTGTCACATGTGCACGCCTGCACATACCTGCAGACTGTACTACCCCTGCACGGCAGCGGCCTTAGATCGCCGGTGCCCTAGGCTGTGGGCTACATGGCACACGCCAGCACAACACATGGTGCACCCATCTTGATATACCTACGGACACGCCTACTAGACAGGTGGCCCTACTAGGGCAGCGGCCTGGTCAGCCGCAGGATTGGCGTATGCCTACGCCAGCTATGGGCACATCACAAGGCACACGCCTACAGTCGGTGTTTTACGACGCCTAGGGTATTACACCACAGGAGGGACCTCCACAGCTATGCTGAAGAATGCATGTAGATAGACTAGTAGTTGGAGGTTTGGGCAGACACCAGGGGTGACCGATGGATAACTGTTGAGGCATCTTTTGTGAAGCAGGTGGAGCAAACACCGTAACAGGAATGTAGTGTAGATGCAGATGTAGGGTTAACATACATTTGTCTACTCTGTCAGTTCTGTACCATTGTATTACAGTGATATGCTATGCATATCTTCCATATACATTGTTAGGTCTCTGATTGTTGAGGGGTCGGCATAGTACAATATCATGTAATACGTGTGTTCATAGGATGCCTTCTGAATTGTTGACAAACGCGGTGTGTCGTTAGCAGTGCGTCTGTGCTTTCTATGCTGTGGCTACATGTTCATTGTTCGCATAGAAAGTGACAAATGGAAGTGTACGGGTGGATACTTAAAGCCTGGATGCTCCCATGTTATGTGTACGTCTCACGGGGCCTACGGGTGATAGCGCATACATGTCTATGAAGAACCTTTGGATACCATGTGTGACCTGCCGTGCACGAAATGTTTACGTTGACTGTTCCATCTACCTATGTGTGACATGGTTTGTGGCCATAGGGTGCCAGCGGGTCTTTATTGTTGAGCAGGTGTTTTCCATGGTCAATTGACATCAATCCTATTAATCCACTGAAGGATGTCTTTCATTGGTGGGAACGCCATGGTTCGACCATCGTATGTCTTTCCCAGCTGACGTTGATATTGTGCCATTGGTATGGTTCTACAGGTCACCCATCTGTTCTGCTGTATGGAAGCGTGCGATCCCCATTAATGTGCTGGCGGATTAAGTGCCGTATACTCGCATCTGCCCAGCGGTCTGGCTTTGTATGGGGAGTGTCTACTGTAGTCCCTATCTGTATTTCCTGGGTTATGCCTTGTAACAGCTGTGGGATTCCCCCAGGTTTGCAGCTATGGGTGCCATCTTGGCCGCACGTTTGTCCATCTATGGGAACTGCCTACTGGACACTAGTATAGGGCTGTACACATTACACAGCTGCATTCTGCATTTTCCGGGATGATTGCCATTATTAGTGCGGAGTAACGCATATGCCATGCCCACAGCCCTCACACGGGGCGGGACAACGAATCATCTGCCAATCCACACCGAGACCCATTTTTGCATACCCACGATCCCATGTCTGCAACACTCGACAGTACCCATTGCACATCCTTCATGTGTGCGGGAATGGGATGTGCACGCACGCCTATTGACACGACGAGCTGGGGAGTCCTATTCATATGTCCTGCATTTCATGGACACTTGTCATCACCCTTGTACACGCTTGTGGTGCCCATATCTACCTGTGCCGTAGTCACGGCTGTCACTTCTTCTGGTTCGCACGATAGCAGCCTGTCGCCAACACCTATGGACAAATATGTGGGTCCTACTATGGACACCGATGTGCATATGTAAAGTGTAGAACATGTTGGACCGTGTCCATTCGCCAGTGGTTTTGACTGCCGCTGTATGTTCCCCAGTCGCGGATGTCTGTTTGCCTACCCATGTTATGTAGTGCTACGGAACCCGTGTCCTTCCACAATTAACCCATATGGTGTTACTGTAGTCCTGCAGGTTGGCAACTGCTTTAAGTAATCCTCAGAGGTCCCATTGTGAACTATCCGCCACTGTATTGCCATAATAACACAGCCGGTACATGTAGAACCTATTTATTCATGACAGGATGTTCTTTATGAGTGGGAACGCCATACTTTAAGCATGCTATGACCTTCCTAGTTGACGTTGTTGGAGTGCCATTAATATGTGTTCCACAGGCCGCCCGTATGTTCCGTGGAGTGGAAGCGGGTGATCCCCATACACTTGCTAGCAGCTTGGTTGCTGTGTACGCGGATTCGCACGGCTGGATGGATGTCTATGGAGTGTGTCTACTGTTGTTTCCAGCTGTATTTCCTGTGTTATGCCTTGCTACAGCTGTGTTATTTCACCAGGTTTGCTATTCTGGGTGCCATCTTGTCCGTGACGCTTGTCCAGCCTTGGGAAATGCCTACTGGACACTGGTGTATGGCTGTACCCATTTCACACCTGCATGTTGCATTCTCCGTGGATGATTGCCATTATTGGTGGGGTAAGCCATGTTCTGTACCCTCATCCCTCCCACGGGCCGGGACAATGGATCCTCTGCCAATCATCTCCGACACCCATTTCTGCATACCCAAGATGCCATGGCTGCAACCCTCGACAGTAGCCATTGCAAATCCTCCATGTGTGCGGAATGGGATGTGGACGACATGTGTGGACTCGACAATCTGTGGATGTCTGTGCATATGTCCCTCATTTCATGGACAGGTGTCATCAACCTTGAACACGCTGGCGGTGCATTTCTGCTGCTGTGCCGTAGTCACGGCTGTAGTTCATCTGGGTCTCCCTCAAAAGGAGAAATTTTGGGTCCTACAATGGACACAAATGTGCATATGTAAAATGTAGAACATGTTGGACTGTGTCCATCTGGCCAGTGGTTGTGACCGCTGCTGTATGTTCCCCAATCGCGGATGTGTGTTTGACTACACATATTATGTTGTGCTACGAAACCCGTGTCCTACTACGATTAACCCAAATGGTAATGATGTCATGCTGCAGGTTGGCAACTGCTTTAAGTAATCCTCAAAAGGCCCAGTAGGACGAATACGCCACTGTATTGTCAATATAACACAGCCGGAACATGTATACCCTATTTATTCATTTAAGGATGTTCGTTATATGCGGGAACGCCAGTGTTGAAACATCCTATGACCTTCCTAGTTGAAGTTGTTTGTGTGCCATTAGTATATGTTCCACAGGTCGCCCATTTGTTCCGCAGTATGGAAGCGAGTGATCCTCATGTTGTTGATGGCAGATCCAGTGCCATGTACGGTATTCGCACGGCAGTCTGTCTTTGTATGGGGAGTGTCTACTGTAGTCCCTATCTGTATTTCCTGTGTTATGCCTTACTGCAGCTGTGTAATTCCATCAGGTTTCCAGTTATAGGTGCCATCTCGGTCGTACACTTGTCCATCCATGGGAATTGCCTACTGGACACTGATATAGGGCTGTACAACACTCACACCTGCTTTTACCATTATCCGTGGATGCTTTGCATCATTAGTGGGGAGTAAGGCACGTGCTATACCCGCATCCCTCCCACGGGGTGTGACAACGGATTATCTGCCAAACAACACCGAGCCCCATATTTGCATACCCAGGATCCCATGGCTGCAACCCTCCACGGTACCCATTACACATCCTTCATGTGTGCGGACTGGGATGTGGACGGACTTCTATGGACACGACAATCTGGGGATTTCTGTTCATATGTCCTGCATTTCATGGACAGTTGTCCCCAACCTTAAACACGCTGGTGGTGCATATGTCTAGCGGTGCCGTAGTCACGGTATGTACTCGAATTGGCTTTTTCTGGCGCATACTGGCAAAACAGTCAGAATTTTTGGAGTCCTACAATGGACACCGATGTGCATTTGTAAAGTGTAGAACGTGTTTGACTGTTCCCATCTGGCCAGTGGTATTGACTGCCGCTGTATGTTCCCCAGTCGTGGATGTCTGCTTGACTACCCATCGTTTGTATGACATGGCCTATCTATATCCACGTGCTAGTATGCGTAAATACAGCAAACCTTGCGTCCTGCCCATCTTCATAAACGACATTATGGAACATATATCGGCTGAAACAGACACTGTCAAATACGATAGACTCCACAGTGAAAGGATACTGAGCTGTCTCAACTACTAACATGGGGCACCGGAGTACGGATGTCATGACATAGCCGTCCCTAATTCACTTCCTTCAGGGTCGGTTTAAAGCGAATTAATCAATAAACCTGCTCATAGTTAGGTGGACAGTGCTCCAAGTCTTGATTATAACGTGACATATACATATCAGTGTTGCATGCCTTACTTCATGGAAACAATAATACGGCAACAATGTGTTAATATATCTACAATATTGGTCAATACAATCAGTATCCGGACACATAGTTGATAATTGGTGAGAGTGCACCTTAGGATGTAGTGTGTTGATCAGGTTATTGTATATCGATGTGTATATTAGTAGCATTACGATAACAAAGCATGGAATCAATAGGTACTATTTAAGCATATATTTCACAATTATGAATGTAAACGTGTGGAGGAGACATCCGTAACCTTCCCTGGTTCCACTGGATCACACACGCACACGTACACTCGCATGTCCGGATTGTGTGTTACGCGCACGCCGCATGCATATCCGTATTCCGCTTATATATGTTTACAGTGTCTGTGTGGTTACGTGTTTTGCTACTTGTGACTATTCCGGTAACATATGTCTGATCCGTTGACGGACGGTGCAGAAAGCACTTACAGCTTTATATATGTAACGGTCTTTGCAGCATGGACGCTTTACGTGCGTGCACATCTATATGTTCTATAGTCATGATTCCAACGTGACTGCAGTCACGTTTGAGACTTACTGTGACCAGTGCACGTTAGCTGTTCGTTGTCATTAATATGCATACCCGTGGTACCTATGTACATTTACATATCACCCCGCGACACACGACGTCACAGGCATCCATTCCCCTGCTGGGAAAGGTGCGGTACTGCATGTTGAACATTCCTAATTCCCCCTCGCTCATGGCCCAGGATGCATATGTCGTCACCACAGGGCTGTTCAGATGACAGCTGCTTATATCCCATATGCATACAGGCCTTCGATTGTCAGGGTGTTGCTGTGGTGCTTTGGGTTTGGTCTTGTCCGCCCACTGTACGGGACCACCCTGACCCTGTACGAATGTTAGATGAGTCACATGGGCACGTTTTGTCCGTGTCCATGGTACTATGTCACGGCCCCCCCCCCCCAATTAGTCTTAACCGTGTGCGCCGAATGTCGGTGTATCCGTTGTAGATCTCGTTATACTAATTGCACACGGTCTGATCGAACTAACCTACTGCCATTACTAACCCTCCGTATGTATGGGCTGTGTCGCAATATTACAAGGGTTTAACATTGCGTGACGACGTTCACTGAGCCACAGACATGTCCGTTGCTTTTTTTGGCCCAGTTCCGCTGTGCTACACACATTTAACATGGCGTAACAGGTTGAACAGCTCAGACACGAGGACATCGGGTTGTCCGTCGTTGTCTATTATTGAATGTCTCTGTGGAGTTTGTTTCACAAAGCGACACATTGTCGGCATTGTTAACGGACATCTCGCGAGTACGTCCGCACCGACGCGGGTGACGTATGTCTGCCTTTGGCGGCGAACAGGCATTATGCTGTGCCATTATGTCTGGGGATATATGGTTTCCTTCCTTACGTAGATGATGTGCCATACTAGCAATGACCCTAGCGATGACCCGCGTCTAGGTGTGGGTACTGCTGTATTACCCACGAGAAGAGTGGCCTTAGGGTAAGTGGTGACCTAGGCAGAGGTTGCCACCGATACGTCACCCGCTACCCCCCTCCTGGTCTACCTACACCAAATAGAGTCTGGAAAGGTGCCCCGAGTATAGCAACACCCTAGACGGCTACCTACTTGGCCTATGCCTAAGGCCGGCTATGTGTGTGGTCCCTTGGGCATCGGACTCAGGAACGTGGCACGTCTGCCGTTGGTATGTCCAGCATTACCCACATCCAGCCCCAAGGCAGTTAACACAACATCCATGGGTCCACATGGTGTCCCAGCTGTGCACTCCGGGAACTCTATGGGGAATTTAACCCACACTTCGGACAGCTGTGTAATCCTAGCCTCACCTCAGGATACGTACCTGAGTAGTAGCACAGGGCGACTGTAGTCACACTCCACATAGATGGTGCCTCCACTGACCCTGGGTATTACCATACCATTAGTTTGACAAGCCTTATCTGCAAAGCCATGGAGATGGATCATAATGGGACACATAGATGAGGACATAGGGACCCGCATACTTTGGATACAACCCAGTTTAGCTTGGTCATAGTCAGATCATGCCCTTTACACATGTTTCACTTTGTAGAATCAGTCACCAAGGCCATTGCTGAGGGTAAACCAGTCCATACAGCCTACCTCAACCCGGCAGAGGCCGTCGACACAATACCCCCTCGGGTATACTTGATAAACCCGTCATCTTGAATGTAAGTCCATACATCGCCCTATGGGTTGCAAACGGGCTAGGTCACAGAACACACATGGCCATAGCTGCTGGCGCCATGTCATACTCACAGCCAGTCACAGGTGGTGTCCCATGGGGCTCACTCCTGGGTCCACTATTTCCAGCATCTACGCTTCCGATGTACACGCACACACAGGGGGTTATGGGTGACAATGTTTGCATACGACTGCAAACCGGATGCCAAGGTCAGACACACATCTGACACAGATATCCTTCAGGAGTGCCTCACAGATGTGGATAAGTGGTACCAGAGACATGTCCTACAGCTAAATGCCAGGAAATGCATAGGCATACCCTTCGGGATGAACAAGGTTACCCCGAGCTACCATATAGGTGGCAGTCCACTGAACACGGAGGGGGTTACCAGTGATCTGGGGACACGTGTTGTTGTTAACCGTTCGTTAGACACACATGTTGCTAACATAGTTGGGTAGACCTTCCACATTGGCCACATCATCATGAAGGGATTCACATCTAGATCAGGGGAGGTCATTGTCCCCTTGTACTCATCACTCAATAGACCTATGATTGGGTACAATGCCCGTTCAGAATGTATCTGACCCAACACCTGCAGCAGCTGGAAAGGCACCAACAGTTCTTCGACAAACGGATGCAGGGTCTCAGGTATATGTGTTATACTGACCGACTGAAAGGATTCCAGCTGTATACAGTTGCATACCACTTGCCCAGAGGTGACCCGTGCCTGGCATGCACGGCTAGGTCGAACCCAGATCTGATGACTATGCTTCACGTAAATAAGGTAGATCTCTCAGAACCACAAGGGCAGCTGACGTACACCTTGACACTGTCATTAATCGAACGTGTTGTTGGGACGGATTCATCACCCAGACACTCACTATGCTGTGGAACGACATCCCAGTACATGTGAGGGCAAGCACCTCGCTGGCCTTCTGTTAGTATTTACACATGGATGTCTGCATTGATTTCTTTCTGTAACCTTGTAAATGAATGTTACATTAGCACATTGTGAATCTTTACATTTCGTTGGTCTATTTTACAGTACTCATATTCATACGGTTTATGTGTATATATTATGGTTCATTCATATTACTAGGTGTCTGCAGTTCTGTTAATATATTGGCACAATCCGTAGGACATATACATGTAGCTTACACAGTCAGACATTTGGAAAACATTTTATGTTGGTTCATGTTTCATATATGTACATATATTTCCATTTTCCGATGAATACTGTACCTTCGAGCAATGTCTGTTGTCCTCACTGTGTGGGATGTGTAACCCAAGTAAGGTTTGTTCGCTTGTCTGCCTTTAAGGCATGTAATTAGTACCTAGCACATCTAATGTACCAACCAATTAATGCTTGTAAATTTAGTAGGTTGGACTACATTGTATGTAGTCTGAATAAGTCTGCTTATGAAGCAGACGAAGTGCTCCAATACACTATGGTGACTGCCTTTAATTCTTGGTGTGCTCTGGTTGGTCACTGACGGTCCCTACAGTACCTCGTCTTTGCTTTGGACTTCATCGGCTGGTTGTCTGTGTTTCTTGTATGGAGAATGTCAACTGTAGTCCCTATGTGTATGAGTTGTGTAATGCTTTACTACGGCAGTGTAATTCCACCGGGTTTGCATTTATGTGTGCCATCTTAGTCATACGCTTGTCCATCCATGTGAATTGCCTACTATACACTGGTATGGGGCTGTACACATTTCACACCTGCATTTTGCATTCCCGGAGTATGGTGTGCATTATTAGCGAGAGTGACGCATGTGTTACGACACGTCCCTCCCACGGGGCGGGACAAAGGATTGCCTGCGAAACAACACCGAGGCCTGATTCTACATACCCAGACTCCCTTGACTGCAACAGTGGACAGTACCCATTACACATCCTTCATGTGTGCTGCAGTGTGATGTGGACGCAGCTGTATGGACCCGATACCCTGGGTATTTCTGTGCATGTGTGCTGCAGTTCATGGACAGCTATCATCAACATTGAACACGCTTGCGTGCCTATGTGTACCTGTGACGTGGTGACGACAATTAGATCACATGAGTAATGCAGGAAGCTAGCAGGCATGCTCTGAACAGAATTTTTGGGTCCTACAATGGACACCGATGTGCATTTGTCAAGTTAGATGTTGCTGGACTGTGTCCACCTGCCCAGTGCTTTTCACTGCTGGTGTATGTTCCCCAATCGGATGTCTGTTTGACTACCCATTCCACATGGTGCTACATAACCGGCTGCGTTAGTACTGTGAACAAATGACATACATCCAAAGATGGTGGTTACCAACTGCTTCATATAAACCTCAGACATCCCAATGGGACATATCCGTCACTATATTTCCAATATAACACCACCAGAACATGTTGCTTACCTATGCATTCATGTAACCATGTTGTCTTCGTAGGTGGGAATGCCATAGTTTACACATCCTACGTGACGTTGTGTGTGTGCCATTAGTATGTGTTCCACAGGTCGCACATCTGTTCCGCTGTACGGTAGCGGTGCTCCTCAGTCTGTTGCTGGCAGACTGAGTGCTGTGTACGCCGGTGTTGGCACGAGTCCGGCTCAGTATGTGGAATGTCAACTGTGGTCCCTATGTGTATTTCCTGTGTCATGCCTTACCGCAGCTATGTCATTTACCCGGGTTTGCAGTTGTGGGTGCCATCCTGGCCATACGGGTGTCCATCCATGACAATTGCCTACTGGACACTAGTATAGGGCTGTACACATTCCACACCTACATTTAGCATTCTCCGGAGTATGTTTTGCATTATTAGCAGGGAGTAAGGCAGGTGCTATGCACACATCCCTCCCACAGGGCGGGAGGAAGGATTGCTCATGAAACAACACCGAGCACAGAGTCTACATACCCAGAATCCCTTGACCGCGACAATTGATAGTACCCATTACACATCCGTCCTGTGTGCGGAAGTGTGATGTGGATGCAGTGCTATGGACCCGGTACCCTGTGTAATTCTGTGCATCTGTGCTGCATTACATGGACAGCTATCAGCAACATTAAACACGTTATGTGCATATGTGTACCTGTGACGTCAATGAGTTCACTTAAGTGTTGAAAGAATGCGGCATTCCTGTCTTTAGACAAATTTTGGGTCCTACATTGGACACCACTGTGCATATGTAAAGTGTAGAGCTTGTCGGACTGTGTCCTTGTGAGAAGTGGGTTTCACTGAGACTGTGTGTTCAGGAATCGCGGATGTCTGTTGGACTACCCATTCCACATGGTGCTACATAACCAGGTGATGTAGTACTGTGGACAAATTACATACATCCAACGATGCTGGTTAGCAAATACTCAATTTAAACCGCAGACGTCCCAATGGGACATATCCGTCACTGTATTTCCACTATAACACCACCAGAACATGATGCTTACCTATGCATTCATTTAACCATGTTGTCTTCATAGGTGGGAAAGCCATAGTTTACATATCCTACTTGACGTTGTGTGTGTGCCATTAGTATGTGTTCCACAGGTCGCACATCTGTTACGCTGTACGGTAGCGGGTGCTCCTCAGTCTGTTGCTGGCAGATTGAGTGCTGTGTACGCCGGTGTTGGCACGACGGTCCTGCTTTGTATGTGGAATGTGAACTGTGGTCCCTATGTGTATTTCCTGTGTTATGCCTTCCCGCGGCTATGTCATTTACCCGTGTCTGCAGTTGTGGGTGCCATTCTGGCCATACGGGTGTCCATCCATGACAATTGCCTACTGGACACTACTATAGGGCTGTACACATTCCACACCTACATTTAGCATTCTCCGGAGTATGGTTTGCATTATTAGCGGAGAGTAAGGCAGGTGCTACGCAGAAATCCCTCCCACAGGGCGGGTAGAATGATTGCCTGCGAAACAACACCAAGCACAGAGTCTACATACCCAGAATCCCTTGACCGCAACAATTGCCAGTACCCATTACACATCCGTCATGTGCGGAAGTGTGATGTGGATGCAGTTCTATGGACCCGGTACCCTGGGTATTTCTGTGCATCTGTGCTGCATTACATGGAGAGCTATCAGCAACATTAAACACGCTTGCGGTGCATATGTGTACCTGTGACTACAATGAGTTCCGTTAGGTGATTAAAGAAGGCGGAAGAGCTGTCTTTAGACAAATTTTTGGGTCCTACAATGGACACCACTGTGCATATGTAAAGTGTAGAGCTTGACGGACTGTGTCCTTGTGAGCATTGGATTTCACTGATACTGTGTGTTCAGGTATCGCGGATGTCTGTTTGACTACCCATTCCACATGGTGCTACATAACCAGCTGATTTAGTACTGTGAACAATTGACATACATCCAAAGATGCTGGTTACCAACTGCTTCATATAAACCGCAGACATCCCAATGGGACATATCGGTCACTGTATTTCCAATATAACACCAACGGATCATGTTGCTTACCTATGCATTCATTTAACCATGTTGTCTTCATAGGTGGGAATGCCATAGCTTACATATCCTACTTGACGTTGTGTGTGTGCCATTAGTATGTGTTCCACAGGTCGTACATCTGTTCCGCTGTACGGTAGCGGGTGCTCCTCAGTCTGTTGCTGGCAGACTGAGTGCTGTGTACGCCGGTGTTGGCACGAGAGTCCGCTCTGTATGTGGAATGTCAACTGTGGTCCCTATGTGTATTTCCTGTGTCATGCCTTACCGCGGCTATGTCATTTACCGGGTTTGCAGTTGTGGGTGCCATCCTGGACATACGGGTGTCCATCCATGACAATTGCCTACTGGACACTAGTATAGGGCTGTACACATTCCACACCTACATTTAGCATTCTCCGGAGTATGTTTTGCATTATTAGCGGGAGTAAGGCAGGTGCTACGCACATCCCTCCCACATGGCGGGAGGAAGGATAGCATGCTAAACAACACCGAGCACAGTGTCTACATACCCAGAATCCCTTGACTGCAACAATTGACAGTACCCATTACACATCCGTCATGTGTGCGGAGGTGTGATGTGGATGCAGTTGTATGGACCCGGTACCCTGGGTATTTCTGTGCATCTGTGCTGCATTACATGCACAGCTATCAGCAACATTAAACACTCTGGCGGTGCATATGTGTACCTGTGACGACAATGAGTTCAGGTACGCATTGAAATAAGACATAATTTGGTTCTTTCCACAATTTTGGGTCCTACAATGGACACCACTGTGCATATGTAAAGTGTAGAGCTTGTCGGACTGTGTCCTTGTGAGCAGTGGGTTTCACTGATGCTGTGTGTTCAGCAATTGTGTATGTGTGCTTGACTACCCATACTGTGTTGTGCTACAGGAAACATGTCTTCCGACACCAGAAACCAATGCTATACATCCATTGTTGCAGGTTAACAACCACTTTCATACCATACCCAGAGGTCACGATTGGGAGGTATTGCCACTTTATTATCAGAACAACACCCCAGACTGTGTACATCATGGGAACTTTAGGCCAGTCTTACTGGCCATTTCCAATTGTAATTGGCAGACACATGTCAATACATGTATGATAACACATATTGTCATGCAGAAGTTGATCTATGTTATTTGGACATTGGCTTCTGCTTTGGCATCCGCTGTGGTTTTGCCAGTTAACATACACATTGCTTGCTCAGAGGCAGACTACACACTACTGCGCAGTACTGTGGTCTCCTTTAAGGACCCTGAGCCAGTGGTCAATGGTACAGCAGCCACTGCATCAATCACATTTGCCATCTACCAGTACCTACAGGACTGCATGTACCAGGCATTCACTTACCCAACTGTGGTTCATTGTACCAATGCCAAGCGTCCAGTGTGGTGTACCCCAGCCATACACATGATGTACAACACGAGGAGGTGGCTACTACAGGGTGGAGCAGACACCTTGTGAGGTGTGACACCCTTGGTCATCATATGTGTAGAGTTACACAATGTCATGGGATTGTCCAGGGCACATTCCACAGATATACCTACATGGACCTGGCTGACAATCATACCACCTTCAGTTGCTATGCTCGACACCTGTGAGGTCACTACCACATATGCTCTGACTGGGTTCACATAGAGGTGGGGTTTACTCAACATACACACATTGCCGACATACAGGCTGACAGGTCCAGTGAGGACATCTCCACACCCTCCACCACACATGTGGAGATGTCTGTACCAGCGGTTTGTGGTCACCAAATGTTCTGTGACACACAGGTGGGACATGCTCTCTCCAGGGTAGTGTGAATAGCATCCATGAGACCAGATGGTGAGCCCGCTGTGTACTCCACTATCTCATTTGGGATTAGGACCCACAGTTAGGACAGCTATTTCTTTATAGCCTCACCTCAGGTAGGGTGCCCAGGTTGTATCGCATGACAACTGTATTCCCACATCACAGGGCCAATGCCTCCACTGAGGCTGGTTATTACTGTCCCAGTACCCTGAGGAGACCTATCTGCATAGACATGGGGTGGGATCATACTGCGGTTCGTACATGACTGCATAGGGGACATACATACTTCGCATCCCACACGGTTTGTCTTGTTCAGGGGCGGTTCATGCCTTTAAGACATGGTTGACATTTTCAGGACGGTCACCCAGCCCATTGCTGGGGGTGTTGCAGTCCATACAGCCTACCTCGTCCTGGCAAAGGGCTTCATAACATTACCCCCCTCAGGTAACGTTAATGAAACCATTGGCTGGGATGTGAACATGTACATCACAGAATGTGTTGTAAACTGTCTATGTGACACAACCCACATGGTCATAGTTGCTGGCTGCATGTCAGACCAACTGCCTGTCACAGGTGGTGTCCCATGGTGCCATTCCGTGGGTGCACCCCTGTCATACATCTACATTTCCACGGTACAGGCACACACAGCGGTGTTATGGGTAACATTGTTTGTAGATGCTTGCAGAACAGATGCCATACTGGGACGGACATCTGACACAGATATCCTTCGCAGGGGCCTCCCGGGTATGCATATCTGCTGTCAGGGACATGTCCCACAGCTAACTGGTACATAATGCAAAGTCATACCTGTCGAAAGGTAGTAGGTCACCCCTGTACAACGTATAGGTGGCTGTCCACACAGCACAGGGGTGCCTACCAGTGATCAGGGGACAGGGTTTGTCGGTCGCCTTTCATTCAACACACACATTGCTATCGTGGTTCTGTGGGACTTCTACATTGACCACCTGTATGTGCAGGGAGTCACATCTGACTTCACAGCCCGACACGCATTACACGGTCACTATATAGCATAGAACTTCACTTATTTGCCTAAGTATGAGCTTATTGTTGTGGCAGTTTGGTAGCTTATTCTGTTTCTTGGGACATTTAGGTATTTCAGTTACGGAAATAACCGATTCAGGCTACAATTACATTAAATACGGAAATCATTATGACCTACACTCTTCGCACACTTCCCGTTTTAATGCTTTATTTCGAACACGTATGCCAATACAGGGACTGCCCTCGCAAAGTGGGACGGTTGGTGACCTTAGTCGCTACTCCTATGTCGGTGCGGCGTGCTGACATGCTGCTGTACACCTTCTCTGACTATGCACACTCACAGTACATTGCTGTACGGACACGGTATTACGCTGTATTCTTTGTTCCTTGGACAGGTACATTTCGGCTGCGTGGGTTTTATTTGCTTCTCTGTTTAGTTGGGACGGGTACTTTGTTGCATACTCTGCGGACATTTCATTCTGCACGGGCCATGGCTGCAGCCATTTCTATTCTGGGCGGACTATGGCAGACAGCACGTTAGGTTGCTCTTCGCCTGCCTGCTTAAACACGCCTACTGACGCATCCTACTTGGGCTCGCTCACGTACACTACGCACATGCCTGTGGTTACGGTGCACTCTCATTAATATGCATATGGTGCTACTGCGCCGGCTATGCAATGCACTGCCGGCGCAAGCCTTACGCCGGCCTTGCGCCGAGCTTCATGAATCCCGGGGTTTGTTTTTTTTTTTCAAACAGACAAAAAAAGATACAATAACAAACAGTAAATGCTTTAAATCGGCTAGCGCACTTGAGTTTGTAGCCTACCAGTTAAATTATGCAAAAACAAACTTTTTAAAGTGCAAAACAGTTCAAAAGCAAACAGAAATACAGTAAATCATCTTGCAGAGCTAGTTAAGTAATAAAAATATGCTTTCAGGTGAAATACAGTCGAAATACAGCAGTCAAAAAATAAAAGGCCAGGAAAAATACTTATAAATCAAAGGAAAGTCAATCTTCCACTCTCTTCTGCTTGTAGAACTCTGCAGGACACCACGAGGAGCTGTGCTGAGTCACATACAAGCACAAAAGCATACTAAACCTGGCTTTATAGCAGGGGGTTAGAAAGAGCTAGGAAATGGCCCAAAACGGCCAATAAACTACAAGTTGCTGGGCTGGAACCACTCCTTTAGGGACAAATAAGCTGCTCAGTGCTCCCCACTCCCACTGGTGAACAAAGAAGCTTCCTCCTATCCAAATAAGGATATGGACAACACAGGAACTATGACACAGCCCAGAGATCAGCAAAATCTGAAGACTGGACTATTCTAGTTCAGGAAAGGTGGGAAAATAAGGATTTTTGTTTTTTTTTAATTTTTTTTTCAAACAGACAAAAAAAAAAATACAGTAACGAACAGTAAATGCTTTAAATCGGCTAGCAAACTTCAGTGTGTAGCCTACCAGTTAAATTTAGCAAAAACAAACTTTTTAAAGTGCAAAACAGTTCACAAGCAAACAGAAATACAGTAAATCAACTTGCAGAGCTAGTTAAGTAAGAAAAATACGCTTTTAGGTGAAATACAGTCGAAATACAGCAGTCGAAAAATAAAAAGCCAGAAAAATACTTATAAGTCAAAAGAAAGTCACTCTTCCACTCTCTGCTGCTTGTAGAACTCTTCAGGACACCACAAGGTGCTGTGTTGAGTCGTATACAAGCACAAAAGCATGCTAAACCTGGCTTTATAGCAGGGAGTTCGAAAGAGCTAGGAAATGGCCCAAAACGGCCAATAAACTACAAGTTGCTGGGCTGGAACCACTCCTTTAGAGACAAATAGGCTGCTCAGTGCTCCCCACTCCAACTGGTGAACAAAGAAGCTTCCTCCTATCCAAATAAGGATATGGACAGGACAAGAACTATGACATAGCCCAGAGATCAGCAAAATCTGAAGACTGGACTATTCTAGTTCAGGAAAGCCGGGAAAACAAGGATTTTTTTTTTGTTTTTTTTTTCAAGCAGACAAAAAAAGATACAATAACAAACAGTAAATGCTTTAAATCGGCTAGCGCACTTGAGTGTGTAGCCTACCAGTTAAATTAAGCAAAAACAAACTTTTTAAAGTGCAAAACAGTTCAGAAGCTAACAGAAATACAGTAAATCAACTTGCAGAGCTAGTTACATAATTAAAATACGCTCTTAGGCAAAATACAGTCGAAATACAGCAGTCGAAAAATAAAAAGCCAGAAAAATACTTATAAATCAAAGGAAAGTCACTCTTCCACACTCTGCTGCTTTTAGAACTCTGCAGGACACCACGAGGAGCTGTGCTGAGTCATATACAAGCGCAAAAGTGTGCTAAACCTGGCTTTATAGCAGGGGGTTAGAAAGAGCTAGGAAATGGCTCAAAACAGCCAATAAACTACAAGTTGCTGGGCTGGAACCACTCCTTTAGGGACAGATAGGCTGCTCAGTGCTCCCCACTTCCACTGGTGAACAAAAAAGCTTCCTCCTATCCAAATAAGGATATGGACAACACAGGAACTATGACACAGCCCAGAGATCAGTAAAATCTGAAGACTGGACTATTCTAGTTCAGGAAAGGTGGGAAAAAAAGGATTTTTTTTGTTTTCTTTTTATTTTTTTTTCAAACAGACAAAAAAAGATACAGTACCAAACAGTAAATGCTTTAAATCTGCTAGCACACTTGGGTGTGTAGCCTACCAGTTACATTATGCAAAAACAAACTTTTTAAAGTGCAAAACAGTTCAGAAGCAAACAGAAATACGCTAAATCAACTTGCAGAGCTAGTTAAGTAATACAAATATGCTTTTAGGTGAAATACAGTCGAAATACAGCAGTCGAAAAATAGAAAGCCAGAAAAATACTTATAAATCAAAGGAAAGTCACTCATCCACTCTCTGCTCCTTGTAGAACTCTACAGGACGCCACGAGGAGCTGTGCTGAGTCACATACAAGTGCAAAAGTGCGCTAAAGCGGGCCTTAAAGCAGCAGGTTAGAAAGAGCTAGGAAATTGCACAAAACAGCCAATAAACTACAAGTTGATGGGCTGGAAGCACTTCTTTAAGGACAAATAGGCTGCTCAGTGCTGCCCACTCCAACTGGTGAACAAAGAAGCTTCCTCCTATCCAAATAAGGATATGGACAACACAGGAACTATGACACAGCCCAGAGATCAGCAAAATCTGAAGACTGGACTATTCTAGTTCAGGAAAGGTGGGAAAACAAGGATATTTTTTTGTTTTTTTTTTTTTCAAACAGACAAAAAAAGATACAATAACAAACAGTAAATGCTTTAAATCGGCTAGCGCACTTGAGTTTGTAGCCTACCAGTTAAATTATGCAAAAACAAACTTTTTAAAGTGCAAAACAGTTCAGAAGCAAACAGAAATACAGTAAATCATCTTGCAGAGCTAGTTAAGTAATAAAAATATGCTTTCAGGTGAAATACAGTCGAAATACAGCAGTCAAAAAATAAAAGGCCAGGAAAAATACTTATAAATCAAAGGAAAGTCAATCTTCCACTCTCTTCTGCTTGTAGAACTCTGCAGGACACCACGAGGAGCTGTGCTGAGTCACATACAAGCACAAAAGCATACTAAACCTGGCTTTATAGCAGGGGGTTAGAAAGAGCTAGGAAATGGCCCAAAACGGCCAATAAACTACAAGTTGCTGGGCTGGAACCACTCCTTTAGGGACAAATAAGCTGCTCAGTGCTCCCCACTCCCACTGGTGAACAAAGAAGCTTCCTCCTATCCAAATAAGGATATGGACAACACAGGAAATATGACACAGCCCAGAGATCAGCAAAATCTGAAGACTGGACTATTCTAGTTCAGGAAAGGTGGTAAAACAAGGATTTTTGGAGGGGGGGTTTAATTTTTTTTTTCAAACAGACAAAAAAAAATACAGTAACGAACAGTAAATGCTTTAAATCGGCTAGCAAACTTCAGTGTGTAGCCTACCAGTTAAATTTAGCAAAAACAAACTTTTTAAAGTGCAAAACAGTTCACAAGCAAACAGAAATACAGTAAATCAACTTGCAGAGCTAGTTAAGTAAGAAAAATACGCTTTTAGGTGAAATACAGTCGAAATACAGCAGTCGAAAAATAAAAAGCCAGAAAAATACTTATAAGTCAAAAGAAAGTCACTCTTCCACTCTCTGCTGCTTGTAGAACTCTTCAGGACACCACGAGGTGCTGTGTTGAGTCGTATACAAGCACAAAAGCATGCTAAACCTGGCTTTATAGCAGGGAGTTCGAAAGAGCTAGGAAATGGCCCAAAACGGCCAATAAACTACAAGTTGCTGGGCTGGAACCACTCCTTTAGAGACAAATAGGCTGCTCAGTGCTCCCCACTCCAACTGGTGAACAAAGAAGCTTCCTCCTATCCAAATAAGGATATGGACAGGACAAGAACTATGACATAGCCCAGAGATCAGCAAAATCTGAAGACTGGACTATTCTAGTTCAGGAAAGCCGGGAAAAAAAAGGATTTTTTGTTTTTTTTTTCAAGCAGACAAAAAAAGATACAATAACAAACAGTAAATGCTTTAAATCGGCTAGCGCACTTGAGTGTGTAGCCTACCAGTTAAATTAAGCAAAAACAAACTTTTTAAAGTGCAAAACAGTTCAGAAGCTAACAGAAATACAGTAAATCAACTTGCAGAGCTAGTTACATAATTAAAATACGCTCTTAGGCAAAATACAGTCGAAATACAGCAGTCGAAAAATAAAAAGCCAGAAAAATACTTATAAATCAAAGGAAAGTCACTCTTCCACACTCTGCTGCTTTTAGAACTCTGCAGGACACCACGAGGAGCTGTGCTGAGTCATATACAAGCGCAAAAGTGTGCTAAACCTGGCTTTATAGCAGGGGGTTAGAAAGAGCTAGGAAATGGCTCAAAACAGCCAATAAACTACAAGTTGCTGGGCTGGAACCACTCCTTTAGGGACAGATAGGCTGCTCAGTGCTCCCCACTTCCACTGGTGAACAAAAAAGCTTCCTCCTATCCAAATAAGGATATGGACAACACAGGAACTATGACACAGCCCAGAGATCAGTAAAATCTGAAGACTGGACTATTCTAGTTCAGGAAAGGTGGGAAAAAAAGGATTTTTTTTGTTTTTTTTTTTTTTCAAACAGACAAAAAAAGATACAGTACCAAACAGTAAATGCTTTAAATCTGCTAGCACACTTGGGTGTGTAGCCTACCAGTTACATTATGCAAAAACAAACTTTTTAAAGTGCAAAACAGTTCAGAAGCAAACAGAAATACGCTAAATCAACTTGCAGAGCTAGTTAAGTAATACAAATATGCTTTTAGGTGAAATACAGTCGAAATACAGCAGTCGAAAAATAGAAAGCCAGAAAAATACTTGTAAATCAAAGGAAAGTCACTCTTCCACTCTCTGCTCCTTGTAGAACTCTGCAGGACACCACAGGAGCTGTGCTGAGTCGTATACAACCAAAAAAGCGCACTAAATCAGGCTTTATAGCTACAGGTTAGAAAGAGCTAGGAAATGGCCCAAAACAGCCAATAAACTACAAGTTGCTGAGCTGGAACCACTTCTTTACGGGCAAATAGGCTGCTCAGTACTCCTCACTCCCACTGGTGAACAAAGAAGCTTCCTCCTATTTAAATAAGGATATGGACAACACAGGAACTATGACACAGCCCAGGGATCAGCAAAAGCTGAAGACTGGACTATACTAGTTCAGGAAAGGCGGGAAAACAAGGATTTTTTTTTTCACAGACACAAAAAAAGATAGAGTAACAAACAGTAAATGCTTTAAATCAGCTAGCATACTTCAGTGTGTAGCCTACCAGTTAAATTAAGCAAAAACAAACTTTTAAAGTACAAAACAGTTCAGATGCAAATAGAAATACTGTAAATCAACTTGTGGAGCTAGTTAAGGAATAAAAATATGCTTTTAGGAGAAATACAGTCGAAATAAGGCAGTCGAAAAATAGAAAGCCAGAAAAATACTTATAAATCAAAGGAAAGTCACTCTTCCACTCTCTGCTGCTTGTAGAGCTCTGTAGGACACCAAGAGGAGCTGTCTTGAGTCGTATACAAGTGCAAAAGCTTGCTAAAGCTGGCTTTGTAGCAGGGCATTAGAAAGAGCTAGGAAATGGCCCAAAACGGCCAATAAACTACAAGTTGCTGGGCTGGAACCACTCCTTTAGGGACAAATAGGCTGCTCAGTGCTCCACACTCCCACTGGTGAACAAAGAAGCTTCCTCCTATCTAAATAAGGATATGGACAACACAGGAACAATAACACAGCCCAGAGATCAACAAAATCTGAAGACTGGACTATTCTAGTTCAGGAAAGGCGGGAAAACAAGGATATTGTTTTTTTTTGTTTTTTGTTTTTCTTTTCAAACAGACAGAAAAAGATACACTAACAAACAGTAAATGCTTTAAATCGGTTAGCATACTTGAGTTTGCAGCCTACCAGTTAAATTAAGCAAAAACAAACTTTTTAAAGTTCAAAACAGTTCAGAAGCAGACAGAAATACACTAAATCAACTTGCAGAGCTAGTTAAGTAATAAAAATATGCTTTTAGGCGAAATACAGTCGAAATACAGCAGTAGAAAAATAGAAAGCCCGGAAAATACTTATCAATCAAAGGAAAGTCACTCTTCCACTCTCTGCTGCTTGTAGAACTCTGCAGGACACCACGAGGAGCTGTGCTGAGTTGTATACAAGCGCAAAAGCACACTAATGCTGGCTTTATAGCAGGGGGTTAGAAAGAGCTAGGAAATGGCCCAAAACAGACAATAAATTAAAAGTTGCTGGGCTGGAACCACTCCTTTAGGGACAAATAGGCTGCTCAGTTCTCCCCACTCCCACTGTTGAACAAAGAAGCTTCCTCCTATCCAAATAAGGATATGGACAACACAGGAACTATGACACAGCCCAGAGATCAGCAAAATCTGAAGACTGGACTATTCTAGTTCAGGAAAGGCGCGAAAACAAGGATTTTTTTTTTTTCAAACAGACAAAAAAAGATACAGTAACAAACAGTAAATGCTTTAAATCGGCTAGTGCACTTGAGTGTGTAGCCTACCAGTTAAATAAAGCAAAAACAAACTTTTTAAAGTGCAAAACAGTTCAGAAGCAAACAGAAATACAGTAAATCGACATGCAGAGCTAGTTAAGTAATAAAAATATGCTTTTAGGAGAAATACAGTCGAAATACAGCAGTCGAAAAATAGAAAGCCAGAAAAATACTTATAAATCAAAGGAAAGTCACTCTTCTACTCTCTGCTCCTTGTAGAACTCTGCAGGACACCACAGGAGCTGTGCTGAGCAAAAAACAAGGGGAAAAGGGGAAAAAAACCTTTTTAAAAAAACAAAGGGGTTAGGGAAAAAAGCTTTAAGGGCGAAAAAAAAAAAAAAAAAAAAGGGGGGGGGGGCCCCCAAAAAAAAAAAAAAAAAAAAAAAGGCCAAAAAAAATTTAAAAAAAAAAAGTGCCCTTTGGGGCTTGGAAAAAAAATTCCCTTAAAGGAAAAAAAAAAAAAAAAATTTAAACGGGGCCCCAGGG
Source organism: Protopterus annectens (assembly GCF_019279795.1). NCBI lineage: Eukaryota > Metazoa > Chordata > Ceratodontiformes > Protopteridae > Protopterus > Protopterus annectens. The sequence goes on from NC_056737.1 coordinate 931,249,909, forward strand.
GTTTGCCCCCCCAAAAAGGGGAAAAAACCCGGGGGGAAAAAATTAGCCTTTTTTTTTTTTTTTTTTTTTTTTTTTTTTTTTTTTTTTTTTTTTTTTTTTTTTTTTTTTTTTTTTTTTTTTTTTTTTTTTTTTTTTTTTTTTTTTTTTTTTTTTTTTTTTTTTTTTTTTTTTTTTTTTTTTTTTTTTTTTTTTTTTTTTTTTTTTTTTTTTTTTTTTTTTTTTTTTTTTTTTTTTTTTTTTTTTTTTTTTTTTTTTTTTTTTTTTTTTTTTTTTTTTTTTTTTTTTTTTTTTTTTTTTTTTTTTTTTTTTTTTTTTTTTTTTTTTTTTTTTTTTTTTTTTTTTTTTTTTTTTTTTTTTTTTTTTTTTTTTTTTTTTTTTTTTTTTTTTTTTTTTTTTTTTTTTTTTTTTTTTTTTTTTTTTTTTTTTTTTTTTTTTTTTTTTTTTTTTTTTTTTCCCCCCCCCCCCCCCCCCCCCCCCCCCCCCCCCCCCCCCCCCCCCCCCCCCCCCCCCCCCCCCCCCCCCCCCCCCCCCCCCCCCCCCCCCCCCCCCCCCCCCCCCCCCCCCCCCCCCCCCCCCCCCCCCCCCCCCCCCCCCCCCCCCCCCCCCCCCCCCCCCCCCCCCCCCCCCCCCCCCCCCCCCCCCCCCCCCCCCCCCCCCCCCCCCCCCCCCCCCCCCCCCCCCCCCCCCCCCCCCCCCCCCCCCCCCCCCCCCCCCCCCCCCCCCCCCCCCCCCCCCCCCCCCCCCCCCCCCCCCCCCCCCCCCCCCCCCCCCCCCCCCCCCCCCCCCCCCCCCCCCCCCCCGGGTTAGAAAGAGATAGGAAATGGCCCAAAACAGGCAATAAACTGCAAGTTGCTTGGCTGGAACCACTCCTTTAGGGGAAAATAGGCTGCTCAGTGCTCCCTCTCCAACTGGTGAAAAAAGAAGCTTCCTCCTATGCAAATAAGGATATGGACAACACAGGAACAAAAACACAGCCCAGAGATCAGCAAAATGGGAGGACTGGACTATTCTAGTTCAGGAAAAAGGGGAAAAAAAGGATATTTTTTTGTTTTGTTTTCTTTTCAAACAGACAAAAAAGATACAGTAACAAACAGTAAATGCTTTAAATCGGCTAGCGCACTTGAGTGTGTCGCCTACCAGTTAAATTAAGCAAAAACAAACTTTTTGAAGTGCAAAACAGTTCAGAAGCTAACAGAAATACAGTAAATCAACTTGCAGAGCTAGTTAAATAATAAAAATATGCGTTTAGGCGAAATACAGTCGAAATACAACAGTCGAAAAATAGAAAGCCAGAAAAATACTTATAAATCAAAGGAAAATCACTCTTCCACTCTCTGCTGCTTGTAGAACTCTGCAGGAGACCACGAGGAGCTGTGCTGAGTCCTATACAAGCGCAAAAACACACTAATCTGGCTTTATAGCAGGGGGTTAGAAAGAGCTAGGAAATGGCCCAAAACAGCCAATAAACTACAAGTTGCTTGGCTGGAACCACTCCTTTAGGGACAAATAGGCTGCTCAGTGCTCCCCACTCCCACTGGTGAACAAAGAAGCTTCCTCCCATCCAAATAAGGATATGGACAACACAGGAACTATGACACAGCCCAGAGATCAGCAAAATCTGAAGACTGGACTATTCTAGTTCAGGAAAGGTGGGAAAACAAGGATATTTTTTTTTATTTTTTTTTTCAAACAGACAAAAAAAAATACAGTAACAAACAGTAAATGCTTTAAATCGGCTAGCGCACTTGAGTGTGTAGCCTACCAGTTAAATTAAGCAAAAACAAACTTTTTTAAAGTGCAAAACAGTTCAGAAGCAAACAGAAATACGCTAAATCAACTTGCAGAGCTAGTTAAGTAATAAAAATATGCTTTTAGGTAAAATACAGTGGAAATACAGCAGTTAAAAAATAAAGAGCCAGAAAAATACTTATAAATCAAAGGAAGGTCTCTCTTCCACTCTCTGCTGCTTGTAAAACTCTGCTGGACACCACGAGGAGCTCTGCTGAGTTAAACAAGCCAAAAACAACTAAACCTGGCTTTATAGCAGGGGGTTAGAAAGAGCTAGGAAATGGCCCAAAACGGCCAATAAACTACAAGTTGCTGGGCTGGAACCACTCCTTTAGGGACAAAGAGGCTGCTCATTGCTCCGCACTCCCACTGTTGAACAAAGAAGCTTCCTCCTATCCAAATAAGGATATGGACAACACAGGAACTATGACACAGCCCAAAGATCAGCAAAATCTGAAGACTGGACTATTCTAGTTCAAGAAAGGTGGGAAAACAAGGATATTTTTTTGTTTTTTTTAAACAGAAAAAAAAAACAGTAACAAACAGTAAATGCTTTAAATCGGCTAGCCTTTGTGTAGCCTACCAGTTAAATTAAAAACAAAAAAAAACTTTTTTAAAATGCAAAACAGTTCAGAAGCAAACAGAAATACAGTAAATCAACTTGCAGAGCTAGTTAAGTAATAAAAAAAATGCTTTTAGGTGAAATACAGTCAAAAAACAGCAGTTAAAATAGAAAGCCAGAAAAATACTTATAAATCAAAAGGGAAAATCACTCTTCCCCTCTCTGCTGCTTCTAGAACTCTCCAGGACACCACGAGGAGCTGTGCTGAGTCCCAAAAAGGCAAAAAAGGGTAAAGCGGGGTTTATAGCAGGGGTTTGAAAAGCTAGGAAATGGCCCAAAACGGCCAATAAACTACAAGTTGCTGGGCTGGAACCACTCCTTTATGGACAAATAGGCTGCTCAGTGCTCCCCACTGCCACTGGTGAACAAAAAAGCTTCCTCCTATCCAAATAAGGATATGGACAACACAGGAATTATGACACAGCCCAAAGATCAGCAAAATCTGAAGACTGGACTATTCTAGTTCAGAAAAGGTGGGAAAACAAGGATATTTTTTTTGTTTTTTTTTTCACACAGACAAAAAAAAATACAGTAACAGACAGTAAATGCTTTAAATCGGCTAGCATACTTGAGTGTGTAGCCTACCAGTTAAATAAAGAAAAAACAAACTTTTTAAAGTGCAAAACAGTTCAGAAGCAAACAGAAATACAGTAAATCAACTTGCAGAGCTAGTTAAGTAATAAAAATATGCTTTTAGGTGAAATACAGTCAAAATACAGCAGTCGAAAAATAGAAAGCCAGAAAAATACTTATAAATCAAAGGAAAATCACTCTTCCACTCTCTGCTCCTTGTAGAACTCTGCAGGACACCAGGAGGAGCTGTGCTGAGTCGTATACCAGTGCAAAAGCACGCTAAAGAGGGATTTATAGCAGGGGGTTAGAAAGAGCTAGGAAATGGCCCAAAACAGCCAATAAACTACAAGTTGCTGGGCTGGAACCACTCCTTTAGGGACAAATAGGCTGCTCAGTGCTCCCCACTCCCACTGGTGAACAAAGAAGCTTCCTCCAATCCAAATAAGAATATGGACAACACAGGAACTATGACACAGCCCAGAGATCAGCAAAATCTGAATACTGGAATATTCTAGTTCAGTAAGGTGGGAAAACAAGGATTTTTTTTTTTTTTTTTTCAAACAGACAAAAAAAGATACAGTAACAAACAGTATATGTTTAAATCGCTAGCACTTGAGTGTGTAGCCTACCAGTTAAATTAAAGAAAACAAACTTTTAAAGTGCAAAACAGTTCAGAAGAAACAGAAATACAGTAAATCAACTTGCAGAGCTAGTTAAGTAATAAAATATGCTTTTAGGTGAAATACAGTCAAATACAGCAGTCAAAAATAGAAAGCCAGAAAAATACTTATAAATCAAAGGAAAGTCACTCTTCACTCTCTGCTGCTTGTAGAACTCTGCAGGACACCACGAGGAGCTGTGCTGAGTCGTATACAAGTGCAAAAGGCCTAAACGGCATTATAGCAGCAGGTTAGAAAGAGCTTGGAAATGGCCCAAAATAGCCAACAAACTACAAGTTGCTGGGCTGGAAGCACTTCTTTAGGGACAAATAGACTGCTCAGTGCTCCCCGCTCCAACTGGTGAACAAAGAAGCTTCCTCCTATCCATATAAGGATATGGACAACACAGGAACTAAGACACAGCCCAGAGATCAGCAAAATCTGAAGACTGGACTATTCTAGTTCAGGAAAGGTGGGAAAACTAGGATTTTTTTTTGTTTATTTTTTTCAAAAAGACAAATAAAGATACAGTAACAAACAGTAAATGCTTTAAATCAGATAGAACACTTGAGTGTGTAGCCTACCAGTTAAATTAAGCAAAAACAAACTTTTTAAAGTGCAAAATAGTTCAGAAGCAAACAGAAATACAGTAAATCAACTTGCAGAGCTAGTTAAGTAAAAAAAATATGCTTTTAGGTGAAATACAGTCGAAATACAGCAGTCGAAAAATAAAAAGCCTGAAAAATACTTATAAATCAAAGGAAAGTCACTCTTCCACTTTCTGCTGCTTGTAGAACTCTGCAGGACACCACGAGGAGCTGTGCTGAGTCATATGCAAGCTCAAAAGTGCGCTAAATCGGGCTTTATAGCAGGGAGTTAGAAAGAGCTAGGAAATGGCCCAAAACAGCCAAGAAACTACAAGTTGCTGGGCTGGAACCACTCCTTTAGGGACAAATAGGCTGCTCAGTGCTCCCCACTTCCACTGGTGAACAAGAAAGCTTCCTCCTATCCAAATAAGGATATGGACAACACAGGAACTATGACACAGCCCAGAGAACAGTAAAATCTGAAGACTGGACTATTCTAGTTCAGGAAAGATGGGAAAAAAAGGATTTTTTTTTTTTTTCAAAGAAAAAAAATAGTACAAACAGTAAGCTTTAAAGTAGCAAAATCTTGGTGAATACAGTAAATTGCAGCAAAAAATTTTAAAGGAAAAAGTTCAGAACAAACAGCACTATCAACTCAGAGCTAGTAAGTAAAAAAGCTAGGTGAAATACAGTGAAAACAGAGTAAAATAAACGAAAAATACTATAAGTTAGAAAGTGGAAATGCCCAATATGTCCTTTAAACACAAGGAACAAGGACTACTTAGTCATACAACACAAGTGCACTAACAGCTTAGAAATTAAGAAAACTAGAAATGCCAAATAGGCAAAAAAACTGAGCGGAATCACTAACTGAAATAGCTCTAGTCTACTCCCAGGGAAAAAGACTTCTCCTATAAAAAGGATATGGACAAAAGGAAATGAACAGCCCAGATCAGCAACTGAAGTGGACTCTATCAGGAAAAAGAAAACAAGGATTTTAATAACAGTGCAAAAGAAATACGTAACAAAGTAAAGCTTAGATAGGAAAACATATGCTTAAAATACATAAATAAGCAGAAACAAACTTTTAAAGAAAAAGATCTATCAAATCAAAGAATCAATGCAGCTCTCTAGTAAAAAAGGATTTTAGAGAAAACAGTCGAATAGCAGTACAAAAGATGCAAAATAGCTTTAATCAGGAAAGACTAGGAATTTCTTTGTCAATTAAGACACGAGGACTCGTAAACAAAAGCTATGCTAGCAGCTTGTAGCAAAAGTTATTAGGAAATCAAATAGGAAAACTAGAATTGCACAGCCAACCACTCTAAGGCTAAAGAGGCTCTAGTTCCAATACCTGGTGAACAAAGAATTCTCTATCAAATAAGATTGGAACACAGAAAAATAATAACAAAAGACAGCAAATCTGAAGCTGACATTTAGTTGGAGGCACCAAAAGGAGCATATTTTTTATTTCTTACAAAAGCAGAAAAAATACAGACTAAAAGAATGCTAAAGCGAAGTACATTATATTAGCCAGTAAATAACAAAAACAACTTTTAAAGAAACCATTAAACAACAGAAACAAGAAACAACTTCCTCTAATAAAAAAATATGCATACAGCGAAAGACAGTGCAGAATCAGCAAGAAAAAGACAGAAAATACTTATAAGAGGAAAGACTATGCATTCTGCTCTTTAAACCTGCAAAACACGAGGAACACTATTTATACAAATAAGCACACTCAAGCCTTCATGAGGGGTAAGAAAAAGCTAGAAATGCCCAAAAAAGCAAAACAAAGTATGGGGAACCACTCTAGGCAAATAAGGACTATTATTCCCAACGTGAAAAAGAGTTCCTCTATCAAATAAGAAGGACAAAAAATAAAACAGAAAGTAATCGCTGAAGACTGACTTGTAGCTCAGAAAAAACAAGAATTTTTGGATTTCAAACAGTCAAAAAAACAGTAAAAACAGAAACTTGCAAAGCATAATAAAAATTGCTCAGTGAAATAACAAAACAAATTAAAGTGAAAACGTTCAAAACAACAGATACAGAAATCACTCACTATAAGTATTGAAAAAATGCTTTAGGAAAAGCGAAATCAGCATAAAACGAAACGAAAATACGAAAATTAAAGCAAGGTATATTCTGTCTCTTGTAAACCCAAAAAACACGAGGAGCTGGCTGGAACACTCTAGCGACAAAGTGGAGGCTCAATCACAGGTTGAAAAAAAACTTCCATCAAAACAGCCAAAAGAACAATTGATGCAGAAGCCTTTAGAAAATATAAGACTGACTTTCAGTTCAGAATGGTGAAAAAAGTCCTCTATCAAATAAGGATATGACAAACAGAAGATACAACACAGTCATGCTTTAAGACTGGCATTCAGTTCAGGACGTGGAAAAGCAAAAACAAACTTTTTTAGTTATCAGTAGAAGCAAACAGAAATAACAAAATGCAATGTTAACAAAATTGTTGGTGCACCATCAATTAGAAAACAGACTTTAAAGTCAAACCAGTAGAACAAAAAATACAGTAAATCACTTAGACTATTAGTATAAAAATATGCGCAAAAATACTGAAACGACAAAAAAAAAAGCCGGAAAAACTTATACAAGAGGAAATATCTTCATGCCAAGCTATAGAACTCTAAGTAATCGCTGGAACTGGCTAACATAAAGGCAGCCATACTAAACCTGGCTTTAACAGGGTTAAAAGTGCTACAATAAGAAACGGAATAAATAATTTGAGGCAACATCCATAAAAAAGCTGGACTATCTCCAAAACTGGGAAAAAAAAGCTTCTCTATCAAATAGAAGGACAAAAAGGAATTATACACACGCAAATGTAGAAATCTGCAGAACTGGACTTTGTCAGAAAAGGTGGAAAACGGAAAAATTTTTTTTTTTTTTTAAAACAGTGAAGAAAAAAATACATAACAACTAAAGTCTAGATAGGAAAATAGTTAGGCTACAGTTAAAAAAGTACACAAACTTTAAAGTGCAAAAAAGAAGCTAAATCAAATAAGTAATCAACTTCAGCAGCTTAAGAAAAATAGAATCAGGAGAAACTCAGTCTGAATACAGTCAAAAAAGAGCAGAAAAAGGACTTTAAATAAAGGATTAAACTTCATTGCTTAAAACTCCAGGAACCAGTAGTGGCTGAACATATAGGTACAAAATAAGCTCGGCATCTACTAGAGTGTAAAAAGCTTCGAATCCCAAAAATAGCAAACAACTAAGATGCAGGCGGAACAAATTTGGAGGGAAAAACGCATCTCACTCAAAGGTGAAAACAGAATTCCTCTATAAATTAAGGAAGACACACTAAACTAAGAACAGAAGAAATGAAAATCGAAGAGGACTTTGTGTTCAGCAACAGAAAACAAAGATTTTTCTTTTAAAGTTCAAAAAGAACAAAACAGAAATACAGTAACTAATCTTTAAGGAAAAATATGTTTCCACCGTTAAATTCAAAAACAGCTTTTAAATGCAAAAAGCTCAAAAAATAAAATCATAAATCAACAGCAAGCATGTAAAATATGCTTTTGGCGAAATACAGTGAAATACAGCAATCAAAATCAGAAAAATATTTAAATCAAAGGAAAGACTATCACCTTCTCTTGCAAATTTCAGGACCCACAGAGCTTGGAACAAAAGTCAAAGTTTCTAAATGGCATTTAAGCGGAATTAAAAGAGCCTAAACGCAAAGTATCTCAACTGTCGTTTAGCCAACCAGATTTCCTACTGGTATGTATGTTATCAGAAATCTTACAATGCAAAACATAAACAATACCGTAACTGAAAAAGGTACCAGAACCGATTGTCTTAAATCTTTGGATAGCCACAAACCTCAAATTACAGTCATTTACCCTCTTAGCAGAACAAGATTCCGGTTTTTTCTTATAAAACATGCTTAATGCAAAGTAAAGCAAAAACAATAACCTTGAAAAATAAAGTTCCAGAACCGGCTGCCTTACCCTTTTGGATGGATAGTACCAACACACCTGCAGAGTTTCAGCCTCCTAGCTTTTCCCTTTGGAGAAAAAAGTTTCCAGGGTTTTTTCTATGAGAAACATGCTTGAAATGCTAAAGAAAGCTAAACAATACGGTCATACTGACACTGGCCGTTAACCCAGAACCCTGATTGCCTTACCCCTTTGTAGATGGATAGTACCATACACACCTGAAAGTTTCAG
>NC_056737.1:931258836-931286740 GCF_019279795.1 Protopterus annectens
TTTTCCCCCTTTTTTTTTATCCCCCAAAAAAAAAAATTTTAAAAAGGATATGGACAACACAGGAACTATGACACAGCCCAGAGATCAGCAAAATCTGAAGACTGGACTATTCTAGTTCAGTAAAAGCGGGAAAACAAGGATTTTTTTTGGGGTTGGGGTTTTTTCACAAATAGACAAAAAATAGATACAGTAACAAACAGTAAATGCTTTAAATCGGCTAGCGCACTTGAGTGTGTAGCCTACCGGTTAATTTAACCAAAAACAAACTTTTAATGGCAAAACAGTTTAAAAACTAACAGAAATGCAGTGGATCAACTTGCAGAGCTAGTTTAGTAATAAAAATTCGCTTTTTAGGCAAAATACAGCAGTCAGAAATAGAAAGCCAGAAAAAAATACTTATAAATCGATGGAAAGTCACTCTTCCACTCTCTGTTGCTTGTGGAACTCTGCAGGACACCATGAGGAGCTGTGCTGAGTCGTATACAAGCAAAAGCGCTTAAAGCAGGCTTTATAGCAGGGGGTTAGAAAGAGCTAGAAAATGGCCCAAAACGGCCAATAAACTACAAGTTGCTGGGCTGGAACCACTCCTTTAGAGACAAATAGGATTCTAAGTGCTCCCCACTCCCACTGGTGAACAAAGAAGCTTCCTCCTATGACATTCTATGACACAACTATGACACAGCCCAGAGATCAGCAAAATCTGAAGACTGGACTATTCTAGTTCAGTAAAGGCGGAAAAACAAGGATATTTTTTGTTTTGTTTTTTTTTTTTTTCACAAACAGATAAAAAATAGATACAGTAACAAACAGTAAACGCTTTAAATCGGCTAGCGCACTTGAGTGTGTAGCCTACCAGTTAATTTACAAAACAAACTTTTAAAGTGCAAAACAGGTTAGAAACAAACAGAAATACAGTGACTCAACTTGAGCTAGTTTAGTAATAAAATTAGCTTTTAGTCAAAATATAGCAGTCCAAAATAGAAAGCCAAAAAAAATACTTATAAATCGATGGAAAGTCACTCTTCCACTCTCTGCTAACCAAAAGCAAACTTTTAAATTGCAAAACAGTTTAAAAACAAACAGAAATACAGTGAATCAACTTGCAGAGCTAGTTTAGTAATAAAAATTCGCTTTTTAGGAAAAATACAGCAGTCAAAAATAGAAAGCCAGAAAAAAATACTTATAAATCAATGGAAAGTCACTCTTCCACTCTCTGCTGCTTGTAAAACTCTGCAGTTCACCACAAGGAGTTGTGCTGAGTTGTATACAAACGCAAAAGCGCGCTAAAGTAGGCTTTATAGCAGGGGGTTAGAAAAAACTAGGAAATGGCCCAAAACAGCCAATGAACTACAAGTTGCTGGGCTAGAACCACTCCTTTAGGGACAAATAGGCTGCTCAGTGCTCCCCACTCCCACTGGTGAACAAAGAATCTTCCTCCTATCCAAATAAGGATATGGACAACACAGGAACTATGACACAGCCCAGAGATCAGCAAAATCTGAAGACTGGACTATTCTAGTTCAGTAAAGGCTGGAAAACAAGGATATATATATATATTTTTTTTTTTCACAAACAGATAAAAAATAGATACAGTAACAAACAGTAAATGCTTTAAATCAGCTAGCGCACTTGATTGTGTAGCCTACCAGTTAATTTAACCAAAAACAAACTTTTAAAGTGCAAAACAGTTTAGAAGCAAACAGAAATACAGTGAATCAACTTGCAGAGCTAGTTTAGTAATAAAAATTCGCTTTTTAGGAAAAATATAGCAGTCAAAAATAGAAAGCCAGAAAAAAATACTTATAAATCGATGGAAAGTCACTCTTCCACTCTCTGCTGCTTTTAGAACTCTGCAGGACACCACAAGGAGCTGTGCTGAGTTGTATACAAACGCAAAAGCGCGCTAAAACGGGCTTTATAGCAGGGGGTTAGAAAAAGCTAGGAAATGGCCCAAAACAGCCAATAAACTACAAGTTGCTGGGCAGGAACCACTCCTTTAGGGACAAATAGGCTGCTCAGTGCTCCCCACTCCCACTGGTGAACAAAGAAGCTTCCTCCTATCCAAATAAGGATATGGACAGCACAGGAACTATGATACAGCCCAGAGATCAGCAAAATCTGAACACTGGACCATTCTAGTTCTGTAAAGGTGGGAAAACAAGGATATTTTTTTTTTTTTTTTTTTTTTACACAAACAGATAAAAAATAGATACAGTAACAAACAGTAAATGCTTTATATCGGCTAGCGCACTTGAGTGTGTATTCTACCAGTTAATTTAACCAAAAGCAAACTTTTAAATTGCAAAACAGTTTAAAAACAAACAGAAATACAGTGAATCAACTTGCAGAGCTAGTTTAGTAATAAAAATTTGCTTTTTAGGAAAAATACAGCAATCAAAAATAGAAAGCGAGAAAAAAATACTTATAAATAAATGGAAAGTCACTCTTCCACTCTCTGCTGCTTGTAAAACTCTGCAGTTCACCACAAGGAGTTGTGCTGAGTTGTATACAAGCGCAAAAGCGCGCTAAAGTAGGCTTTATAGCAGGGGATTAGAAAAAGCTAGGAAATGGCCCAAAACAGCCAATGAACTACAAGTTGCTGGGCTAGAACCACTCCTTTAGGGACAAATAGGCTGCTCAGTGCTCCCCACTCCCACTGGTGAACAAAGAATCTTCCTCCTATCCAAATAAGGATATGGACAACAGAGGAACTATGACACAGCCCAGACATCAGCAAAATCTGAAGACTGGACTATTCTAGTTCAGTAAAGGCTGGAAAACAAGGATATATATATATATTTTTTTCACAAACATATAAAAAATAGATACAGTAACAAACAGTAAATGCTTTAAATCAGCTAGCGCACTTGATTGTGTAGCCTACCTGTTAATTTAACCAAAAACAAACTTTTAAAGTGCAAAACAGTTTAGAAACAAACAGAAATACAGTGAATCAACATGCAGAGCTAGTTTAGTAATAAAAATTGGATTTTTAGGAAAAATACAGCAGTCAAAAATAGAAAGCCAGAAAAAAATACTTATAAATCGATGGAAAGTCACTCTTCCACTCTCTGCTGCTTTTAGAACTCTGCAGGACACCACAAGGAGCTGTGCTGAGTTGTATACAAAAGCAAAAGTGCGCTAAAACGGGCTTTATAGCAGGGGGTTAGAAAAAGCTAGGAAATGGCCCAAAACAGCCAATAAACTACAAGTTGCTGGGCTGGAACCACTCCTTTAGGGACAAATAGGCTGCTCAGTGCTCCCCACTCCCACTGGTGAACAAGGAAGCTTCCTCCTATCCAAATAAGGATATGGACAGCACAGGAACTATGACACAGCCCAGAGATCAGCAAAATCTGAAGACTGGACTATTCTAGTTCAGTAAAGGTGGGAAAACAAGGATATTTTTTTGTTTTTTTTTTTTTTTTCACAAACAGTTAAAAGTAGATACAGTAACAATCAGTAAAGGCTTTAAGTAAACTAGCGCACTTGAGTGTGTAGCCTACCAATTAATTTAACCAAAAGCATACTTTTAAAGTGCAAAACAGTTTAGAAACAAACAGAAATACAGTGAATCAACTTGCAGAGCTAGTTTAGTAATAAAAATTAGCTTTTTAGGCAAAATACAGCAGTCGAAAATAGAAAGCCAGAAAAAAATACTTTTAAATCAATGGAAAATGTCTCTTCCACTCTCTGCTGCTTGTAGATCTCTGCAGGACACCACGAGGAGCTGTGCTGAGTCGTATACAAGCACTAAAGCGGGCTTTATAGCAGGGGGTTAGAAAGAGCTAGGAAATGGCTCAAAACGGCCAATAAACTACAAGTTGCTTGGCTGGAACCACTCCTTTAGGGACTAATAGGCTGCTCAGTGCTCCCCACTCCCACTGATGAACAAAAAAGCTTCCTCCTATCCACATAAGGATATGGACAACATAGGAATTATGACAGAGCCCAGAGATCAGCAAAATCTGAAGACTGGACTATTCTAGTTCAGTAAAGGCGGGAAAACAAGGATATTTTTTGTTTTTTTCTTTTTCACAAACAGATAAAAAATAGATACAGTAACAAACAGTAAATGCTTTAAATCGGCTAGCGCAGTTGAGTGTGTAGCCTACCAGTTAATTTAACCAAAAACAAACTTTTAAAGTGCAAAGCAGTTTAGAAACAAACAGAAATACAGTGAATCAACTTGCAGAGCTAGTTTAGTAATAAAAATTCGCTTTTTAGGCAAAATACAACAGTCGAAAATAGAAAGCCCGAAAAAAATACTCATAAATCGATGGAAAGTCACTCTTCCACTCTCTGCTGCTTGTAGAACTCTGCAGGACACCAATGAAGAGCTGTGCTGAATCGTGCTAAAGCTGGCTTTATAGCAGTGGGTTAGAAAGAGCTAGGAAATGGCCCAAAACGGCCAACAAAACTACAAGTTGCTGGGCTGGAACCACTCCTTTAGGGACAAATAGGCTGCTCAGTGGTGAACAAAGAAGCTTCCTCTTATCCAAATAACGATATGGACAACACAGGAACTATGACACAGCCCAGACATCAGCAAAATCTGAAGACTGGACTATTCTAGTTCAGTAAAGGCGGGAAAACAAGGATATTTTTTTTTTCACAAACATTTAAAAAATAGATACAGTAACAAACAGTAAATGCTTTAAATCGGCTAGCGCACTTGAGTGCGTAGCCTAGCACTTGATTTAACCAAAAACAAACTTTTAAAGTGCAAAACAGTTTAGAAACAAACAGAAATACAGTGAATCAAATTGCAGAGCTAGTTTAGTAATAGAAATTTGCTTTTTAGGCAAAATACAGTAGTCAAAAATAGAAAGCCAGAAAAAAATACTTATAAATCGATGGAAATTCACTCTTCCACACTCTGCTGCTTGTAGAACTCTGCAGGACACCACGAGGAGCTGTGCTGAGTCGTACAGGCTAAAAGCGGGCTAATGTGGGCTTTATAGCAGGGGATTAGAAAGAGCTAGGAAATGGCCCAAAATGGCCAATAAACTACAAGTTGCTGGGCTGAAACCACTCCTTTAGGGACAACTAGGCTGCTCAGGTCTCCCAACTCCCACTGGTGAACAAAGATGCTTCCTCTTATCAAAATAAGGATATGGACAACACAGGAACTATGACACAGCCCAAAAATCAGCAAAATCTGAAGACTGGACTATTCTAGTTCAGTAAAGGCGGGAAGCTTAGGATATTTTTTTCTCGTTTTTTTTTTTCACAAACAGATAAAAAATAGATACAGTAACTAACAGTAAATAGTTTAAATCGGCTAGCGCACTTGACTGTGTAGCCTACCAGTTAATTTAACCAAAAGAAACTTTTAAAGTGCAAAACAGTTTAGAAACAAACAGAAATACAGTGAATCAACTTCCAGTGCTAGTTTAGTAATAACAATTCGCTATTTCGGCAAAATACAGCAGTCGAAAATAGAAAGCCAGAAAAAAATACTTATAAGTCAAATGAAAGTCACTCTTCCACTCTCTGCTGCTTGTAGAACTCTGCAGGATACCACGTGGAGCTATGCTGAGTCGTATACAAAGCTAAGCTAAAGCGGGCTTTATAGCAGGGGGCTAGAAAGAGTTAGGAAATGGCCCAAAACGGCCAATAAACTACAAGTTGCTGGGCTGGAACCAGTCCTTTAGGGAAAAATAGGCTGCTCAGTGGTGAACAAAGAAGCTTCTTCCTATCCAAATAAGGATATGGACAACACAGGAACAATGACACAGCCGAGAGATCAGCAAACTCTGAAGACTGGACTATTCTAGTTCAGTAAAGGCGGGAAAACAAGGATATTTTTTGGGGGTTCTTTTTGTTTTTTTTCACAAACATATAAAAAATAGATACAGTAACAAACAGTAAATGCTTTAAATCGGCTACCGCACTTGAGTGTGTAGCCTACCAGTTAATTTAACCAAAAACAAACTTTTAAAGTGCAAAACAGTTTAGAAACAAACAGAAATACAGTAGATCAACTTACTAAGATTGTTTAGTAATAAAAATTCGCATTTTAGGCAAAATACAGCAGTCGAAAATAGAAAGCCAGAAAAAATACTTATAAATCAGTGGAAAGTCACTCTTCCACTCTCTGCTGCTTGTAGAACTCTGCAGGACACCACGAGGAACTATGCTGAGTCGTATACAAGCGCAAAAGCGTGTTAAAGCGGGCTTTATAGCAGGGGGTTAGAAAGAGCTAGGAAATGGCCCAAAACGGCCAATAAACTACAAGTTGCTGGGCTGGAACCACTCCTTCAGGGACAAATAGGCTGCTCAGTGCTCCCCACTCCCACTGGTGAATAAAAAAGCTTCCTCCTATCAAAATAAGGATATGGACAACACAGGAACTATGACACAGCCCAGAGATCAGCAAAATCTGAAGACTGGACTATTCTGGTTCAGTAAAGGCAGGAAAACAAGGATTTTTTTTGTTTTTTTCTTGTTTTTTTTTTCACAAACAGATAAAAAATAGATACAGTAACAAACAGTAAATGCTTTAAATTGGGTAACGCACTTGAGTGTGTAGCCTGCCAGTTAATTTAACATAAAACAAACTTTTAAGGTGCAAAACAGTTTAGAAACAAACAGAAATGCAGTGAATCAACTTGCAGAGCTAGTTTAGTAGTAAAGATTCACTTTTTAGGCAAAATACAGCAGTCGAAAATAGAAAGCCAGAAAAAATACTTATAAATCAATGGAAAGTCGCTCTTCCACTCTCTGCTGCTTGTAGAACTCTGCAGGACACCGCGAGGAGCTGTGCTGAGTTATATACAAGCACAAAAGTGAGCTAAAGTGGGTTTTATATCAGGGGATTAGAAATAGCTAGGAAAGGCCCAAATCGGCCAATAAACTACAAGTTGCTGGGTTGGAACCACTCCTTTAGGGACAAATAGGCTGCTCAGTGCTCCCCACCCCCACTGGTGAACAAAGAAGCTTCCTCCTATCCAAATAACGATATGGACAACACAGGAACTATGACACAGCCCAGAGATCTGCAAAATCTGAAGACTGGACTATTCTATTTCAGGAAAGGCGGGAAAACAAGTATTTTTTGGGGGGGGGGGGTTTCATTTTTTTTTTCACAAACAGATAAAAAATAGATACAGTGACAAACAGTAAATGCTTTAAATTGGCTAGCTCACTTGAGTGTGTAGCCTACCAGTTAATTTAACCAAAAACAAACTTTTAAAGTGCAAAACAGTTTAGAAACAAACAGAAATACAGTGAATCAACTAGCAGAGCTAGTTTAGTAATAAAAATTCGCTTTTCAGGCAAAATACAGCAGTCGAAAATAGAAAGCCAGAAATAAATACTTATAAATCGATGGAAAGTCAGTTTCCAGTCTCTGCTGCTTGTAGAACTCTGCAGGACACCACAAGGAGCTGTGCTGAGTCGTATACAAGCGCAAAAGCGTGATAATCCGGGCTTTATAGCAGGGGGTTACAAAGAGCTAGGAAATGGCCCAAAACGGCCAATAAACTACAAGTTGCTGGGCTGGAATCACTCCTTTAGGGACAAACAGGCTGCTCAGTGCTCCCCACTCCCACTGGTGAACAGTGAAGCTTCCTTCTATCCAAATAAGGATATGGACAACACAGGAACTATGACACAGCCCAGAGATCAGCAAAATCTGAAGACTGGACTATTCTAGTTCAGTAAAAGCGGGAAAACAAGGATTTTTTTTGGGGGGGGTTCACAAATAGACAAAAAATAGATACAGTAACAAACAGTAAATGCTTTAAATCGGCTAGCGCACTTGAGTGTGTAGCCTACCGGTTAATTTAACCAAAAACAAACTTTTAATGGCAAAACAGTTTAAAAACTAACAGAAATGCAGTGGATCAACTTGCAGAGCTAGTTTAGTAATAAAAATTCGCTTTTTAGGCAAAATACAGCAGTCAAAAATAGAAAGCCAGAAAAAAATACTTATAAATCGATGGAAAGTCACTCTTCCACTCTCTGTTGCTTGTGGAACTCTGCAGGACACCATGAGGAGCTGTGCTGAGTCGTATACAAGCGCAAAAGTGCGCTAAAGCAGGCTTTATAGCAGGGGGTTAGAAAGAGCTAGAAAATGGCCCAAAACGGCCAATAAACTACAAGTTGCTGGGCTGGAACCACTCCTTTAGAGACAAATAGGATTCTAAGTGCTCCCCACTCCCACTGGTGAACAAAGAAGCTTCCTCCTATGACATTCTATGACACAACTATGACACAGCCCAGAGATCAGCAAAATCTGAAGACTGGACTATTCTAGTTCAGTAAAGGCGGAAAAACAAGGATATTTTTTGTTTTGTTTTTTTTTTTTTTCACAAACAGATAAAAAATAGATACAGTAACAAACAGTAAACGCTTTAAATCGGCTAGCGCACTTGAGTGTGTAGCCTACCAGTTAATTTAACCAAAAACAAACTTTTAAAGTGCAAAACAGGTTAGAAACAAACAGAAATACAGTGACTCAACTTGCAGAGCTAGTTTAGTAATAAAAATTAGCTTTTTAGTCAAAATATAGCAGTCCAAAATAGAAAGCCAAAAAAAATACTTATAAATCGATGGAAAGTCACTCTTCCACTCTCTGCTAACCAAAAGCAAACTTTTAAATTGCAAAACAGTTTAAAAACAAACAGAAATACAGTGAATCAACTTGCAGAGCTAGTTTAGTAATAAAAATTCGCTTTTTAGGAAAAATACAGCAGTCAAAAATAGAAAGCGAGAAAAAAATACTTATAAATCAATGGAAAGTCACTCTTCCACTCTCTGCTGCTTGTAGAACTCTGCAGTTCACCACAAGGAGTTGTGCTGAGTTGTATACAAGCGCAAAAGCGCGCTAAAGTGGGCTTTATAGCAGGGGGTTAGAAAAAGCTAGGAAATGGCCCAAAACAGCCAATGAACTACAAGTTGCTGGGCTAGAACCACTCCTTTAGGGACAAATAGGCTGCTCAGTGCTCCCCACTCCCACTGGTGAACAAAGAATCTTCCTCCTATCCAAATAAGGATATGGACAACAGAGGAACTATGACACAGCTCAGAGATCAGCAAAATCTGAAGACTGGACTATTCTAGTTCAGTAAAGGCTGGAAAACAAGGATATATATATATATATATATTTTTTTTTCACAAACATATAAAAAATAGATACAGTAACAAACAGTAAATGCTTTAAATCAGCTAGCGCACTTGATTGTGTAGCCTACCAGTTAATTTAACCAAAAACAAACTTTTAAAGTGCAAAACAGTTTAGAAACAAACAGAAATACAGTGAATCAACTTGCAGAGCTAGTTTAGTAATAAAAATTCGCTTTTTAGGAAAAATACAGCAGTCAAAAATAGAAAGCCAGAAAAAAATACTTATAAATCGATGGAAAGTCACTCTTCCACTCTCTGCTGCTTGTAGAACTCTGCAGGACACCACAATGAGCTGTGCTGAGTTGTATACAAGCGCAAAAGCACGCTAAAGCGGGCTTTATAGCAGGGGGTTAGAAAAAGCTAGGAAATGGCCCAAAACAGCCAATAAACTACAAGTTGCTGGGCTGGAACCACTCCTTTAGGGACAAATAGGCTGCTCAGTGCTCCCCACTCCCACTGGTGAACAAAGAAGCTTCCTCCTATCCAAATAAGGATATGGACAGCACAGGAACTATGACACAGCCCAGAGATCAGCAAAATCTGAAGACTGGACTATTCTAGTTCAGTAAAGGCGGGAAAACAAGGGTATTTTTTTTTTTTTGTTTTTTTTCACATACAGATAAAAACTAAATACAGTAACAAACAGTAAATGCTTTAAATCAGCTAGCGCACTTGAGTGTGTAGCCTACCAGTTAATTTAACCAAAAACTAACTTTTAAAGTGCAAAACAGTTTAGAAGGAAACAGAAATACAGTGAGTCAACTTGCAGAACTAGTTTAGTAATAAAAATTTGCTTTTTAGGCAAAATACAGCAGTCGAAAATAGAAAGCCAGAAAAAAATACTTATAAATCGATGGAAAGTCACTCTTCCACTCTCTGCTGCTTGTAGAACTCTGCAGGACACCACGAGGAGCTGTGCTGAGTCGTATACATGCTCTAAAGCGGGCTTTATAGCAGGGGGATAGAAAGAGCTAGGAAATGGCCCAAAACGGCCAATAAACTACAAGTTGCTTGGCTGGAACCACTCCTTTAGGGACAAATAGGCTGCTCAGTGCTCCCCACTCCCACTGGTGAACAAAGAAGCTTCCTCTTATCCAAATAACGATATGGACAACACAGGAACTATGACACAGCCCAGACATCAGCAAAATCTGAAGACTGGACTATTCTAGTTCAGTAAAGGCGGGAAAACAAGGATATTTTTTTTTTCACAAACATTTAAAAAATAGATACAGTAACAAACAGTAAATGCTTTAAATCGGCTAGCGCACTTGAGTGCGTAGCCTAGCACTTGATTTAACCAAAAACAAACTTTTAAAGTGCAAAACAGTTTAGAAACAAACAGAAATACAGTGAATCAAATTGCAGAGCTAGTTTAGTAATAGAAATTTGCTTTTTAGGCAAAATACAGTAGTCAAAAATAGAAAGCCAGAAAAAAATACTTATAAATCGATGGAAATTCACTCTTCCACACTCTGCTGCTTGTAGAACTCTGCAGGACACCACGAGGAGCTGTGCTGAGTCGTGTACAAGCGCAAAAGCGGGCTAATGTGGGCTTTATAGCAGGGGATTAGAAAGAGCTAGGAAATGGCCCAAAATGGCCAATAAACTACAAGTTGCTGGGCTGAAACCACTCCTTTAGGGACAACTAGGCTGCTCAGGTCTCCCAACTCCCACTGGTGAACAAAGATGCTTCCTCTTATCAAAATAAGGATATGGACAACACAGGAACTATGACACAGCCCAAAAATCAGCAAAATCTGAAGACTGGACTATTCTAGTTCAGTAAAGGCAGGAAACTTAGGATATTTTTTTTTTCTCATTTTTTTTTTTCACAAACAGATAAAAAATAGATACAGTAACAAACAGTACATGCTTTAAATCGGCTAGCGCACTTGAGTGTGTAGCCTACCACTTTATTTAACCAAAAAGAAACTTTTAAAGTGCAAAACAGTTTAGAAACAAACAGAAATACAGTGAATCAACTTCCAGTGCTAGTTTAGTAATAACAATTCGCTATTTCGGCAAAATACAGCAGTCGAAAATAGAAAGCCAGAAAAAAATACTTATAAGTCAAATGAAAGTCACTCTTCCACTCTCTGCTGCTTGTAGAACTCTGCAGGATACCACGTGGAGCTATGCTGAGTCGTATACAAGCGCAAAAGCGCGCTAAAGCGGGCTTTATAGCAGGGGGCTAGAAAGAGTTAGGAAATGGCCCAAAACGGCCAATAAACTACAAGTTGCTGGGCTGGAACCAGTCCTTTAGGGAAAAATAGGCTGCTCAGTGCTCCCCCTTCCACTGGTGAACAAAGAAGCTTCCTCCTATCCAAATAAGGATATGGACAACACAGGAACTATGACACAGCCCAGAGATCAGCAAAATCTGAAGACTGGACTATTCTAGTTCAGTAAAGGCGGGAAAACAATGATTTTTCTTGTTTTGTTTTTTTTCACAAACAGATAAAAAATAGATACAGTAACAAACAGTAAATGCTTTAAATAGGCTAGGGCACTTGAGTGTGTAGCCTACCAGTTAATTTAACCAAAAACAAACTTTTAAAGTGCAAAACAGTTTAGACACATACAGAAATACAGTGAATCAACTTGTAGAGCTAGTTTAGTAATATAAATACGCTTTTTAGGCAAAATACAGCAGTCAAAAAGAGAAAGCCAGAAAAAAATACTTATAAATCAATGGAAAGTCACTCTTCCACTCTCTGCTGCTGGTAGAACTCTGCAGGACACCACGAGGAGCTGTGCTGTGTCGTATACAAGCGCAAAAGTGCGCCAAAGCGGGCTTTGTAGCAAGGGATGAGAAAGAGCTAGGAAATGGCCCAAAATGGCCAATAAACTAGAAGTTGCTGGGCTGGAACCACTCCTTTATGGACAAATAGGCTTCTCTGTGCTCCACACTCCCACTGATGAACAAAGAATCTTCCTCCTATCCAAATAAGGATATGGACAACCCAGGAACTATGACACAGCCCAGAGATCAGCAAAATCTGAAGACTGGACTGTTCTAGTTCATTAAAGGCGGGAAAACAAGGATTTTTTTTGGGTTTTTTTTTTTCACAAAGAGATAAAAAATAGATACAGTAACAAACAGTAAATGCTTTAAATCGACTAGCGCACTTGAGTGTGTAGCCTACCAGTGAATTTAACCAAAAACAAACTTTAAAAGTGCAAAACAGTTTAGAAACAAACAGAAATACAGTGAATCAACTTGCAGAGCAAGTTTAGTAATAAAAATTTGCTTTTTAGGCAAAATACAGCAGTCGAAAAGAGAAAGCCAGAACAAAATACTTATAAATCAATGGAAAGTCACTCTTCCACTCTCTGCTGCTTGTAGAACTCTGCAGGACACTACGAGGAGCTGTGCTGAGTCGTATACAAGCGCAAAAGTGCGCCAAAGTGGGCTTTATAGCAGGGGGGTTAGAAAAAGCTAGGAAATGGCCCAAAACAGCCAACAAACTACAAGTTGCTGGGCTGGAACCACTCCTTTAGGGACAGATAGGCTGCTCAGTGCTCCCCACTCCCACTGGTGAACAAAGAAGCTTCCTCCTATCCAAATAAGGATATGGACAACACAGGAACTATGACACAGCCCAGAGATCAGCAAAATCTGAAGACTGAACTATTCTAGTTCAGTAAAGGTGGGAAAACAAGGGTATTTTTTTGTTTTCTTTTTTGTTTTTTTTCACAAACAGATAACAAATAAATACAGTAACAAACAGTAAATGCTTTAAATCGGCTAGCGCACTTGAGTTTGTAGCCTCCCAGTTAATTTAACCAAAAACAAACTTGTAAAGTGCAAAACAGTTTAGAAACAAACAGAAATACAGTGAGTCAACTTGCAGAGCTAGTTTAGTAATAAACATACCCCAGGATTCATGAAGCTCGGCGCAAGGCCGGTGTAAGGCCTGCACCGGCGGTGCAGTGAATAGTCGGCGTAGTAGCGCCATATGCATAGTAATGAGTGTGCGCCGCAACCACAGACACGTGCGTAGGTTACGTGAGCGAGCCCAAGTAGGATGCGTCCGGAGGCGTGGCTAAGCCGGCAGGCGATGAGCAACCTAAAGTGCTGATTTCCACAGGCCGCCCATAATAGTAATGGCACCAGCCAGGGTCCGTGCAGAATGAAACGCACGCAGAGTATGCAACATAGTACCCGTCCCAACAAAACGGAGAAGCAAACACAACCCACGAAGCCCTAAGTGTACCCATCCAAGGAACAAAGGATACGCGTAATACCGTGTTCGTCCCGCAATGCACTGTCAGTGGGCATACCCAGAGAAGGTGTACCGCAGCATGTCAGCGCGCCGCACCGACATAGGAGTAGCGACATGGGCATGGTCACCAGGGTTACCAACTGTCCCACTTTGCTATGGACAGTCCCTCATTTGACAGTTGTGTCCCGCCAAAAATCAAAAAATGGCAAATGACCTGAGATTTCCATACAAAAATATTCCCTCAATATACCTTTAATAGTAGCATAAAACATATATTTTGTATATGAAACACATACATGGCATAAGAAACAGAATAAGCAACCCAAATGCTATGAGAATAAGCATATATTTTGGCAAAAAAGTGAAGTTCTATCATCTCTACTTGCTGTGGGTATGTGTTGTCCTGCAAAATCCGATGTTTCCACAAAAGATGTCCCACTTTGGACATTGGAAAAGGTGGCAACCGTAATGGTCACCAGCAGTAGTGAGAGTACACAGCCGGGTAGCCGTGTCAACATAACAACAAGAAAGAACCAAGATACCCTAAACACAGGCAAACATGTGCATAGCAACATGTACCACACCCAGCAACGTGCTCGTCGCATACACAGGACGGCGTATGTCTAAGCGTAATATCCAGAAGCAGAACCCATGCATGCAAATGTAATACACAATAGCCCCAATATAGCATGTAACCCCCACCCATGTACGACCGTGCACCCAACCCAGCTAGCAGCCTTGCGCAGCTACACACCTACACACAATGGGCATACCTGAAGTGTGGTAAGTATTGTCTTAGGCAGTGCCACGCGGGCAAATATGTACCCCACATGTTAACAACCCACCTCAGGTACAGATATGCAAATGGCTGCATGTGAATGTGTCGGCAGAATGTGTACATCCCGCATGTGGTATGGATCCGTCCAAACCCCATAGGCTTGCACACGCCACGGTGCACATAACTGTACACATGTGGACAAGTCGGGAAGTTCAACCACCGTACCGATGATTAGCTATGCAGACATGTCAAACACATATAGCGAAACATCTGCCTACCAAACAGGACGTCCTAACTGGGTGCCACAGGCACAGAAGGGGAAGGTGGGACATCACATGTGGAGAGTAGCGTTGCCGGACGGCCAAACACCCACGGCCAAGGCAAAGGATGGAATAACATGCATATGGCCGGATGGATGTTGTTAGAAAAATATATATAGAAACACATATGAAGTGCCAGTTTAGAAGCAAAATAGTATATAATGCATTGTATTCTACTTTACAATATGGCAGTAGAAATGATCTTGCATGTAATTGGCTGAAGCTTAGCTGCAGTGTGATTGAACTCTGACCCTGGCAGTAACCAGTTCAGCATTAATTATCTGCTGAGTTAGAGAAAAATAAATGTATGTACATGTATATCTTCCTCCCTTCCACTGAGGAGGATGGCCTTGTGAGCTCTATCGAAGATAGAGTACAACTCCTTACCAGAGAGACAAAGGAACGTATTAAGAAATGAACTGACTATTGTATCCGAACAGTCCAGGGTCCTTGAAAGAGCAACAATTACAGAAGGACACTGTAATTGACCAGGTGCCTTGCAAGGCTGTGTTATTCTCATGGGAAAACATTTTAAAAGCATTACCTCAGCACCCTCGTATGAATAGAATATTGCGGACCATAGTGATGGAAATGCCCTGTGACTGACCACATCAGTAAGGTGGGCAAAAGCTGATTGTAGACACTATATAAACAAATTGCTTCCTGTATAGAGTCAGACAAAACTCTTATACTTGTACTGTATAGTTTTTTGCCTCCCGGTGTACACTACGAAAACGTTGTGAACCTGAGCTTCCTGTGTTATTGACTGTCATTTAGAAAAGCCTACTGATTTCTACAGTCTGATTTTAACAACTTATTTGACATTGTGGTCCTTCTTAGCCAGAATTCCCTTGGTAAGCTACAGGTCAAAGTGCATGGGTGGTAAGAAATCTGCGCAGGAGAAGTTGCCTAAATGGTTCTTCTTGAGTGAAAAGACCTCTGACTGAATTGTTGTGTGTAAAGAGGCTGTCCACTTTCTGATCTGTGGCTGAAAAGCGGAAAACTGGATCCCAAGAAGAAAACGTGCAGTCATAAACGGGAGGCTCAGGTAAGGAGAGTTTGCCTCTTTGTCTCTGTTGTAGATCAGGGACCAGGCTACATTGTGTTTTTGTTAACATTTGTGATAGCAGGTCGAAGACCAATTCAAGTAGTTTTACATTTGGACATAGATCAGGGGAACACAGAGCAGAGTAAACAGTCATTGTAGACACTACAGTGGATACAGGGAAGGAGATACCACGTGGTACGACAGAAGGGTTACGTAACAGTCGTTTAGAAGACATGGGAAATTAGTGCACTAAGAGATCGTGAGATCCGCCTTTGACGGATGATGAGTATATGCAATTGCAGAGAGCAGATAATGTGAGATATTTTGCAAAATGGGGTAATAAATATGACTTTGATGGTATATTAGACAAAATATCGTTAGTGAAACATTGGAATCACTTAAAATGTGACGCAGATGTTCTAGGGTTACCACCTCTCCCACTTTGCGAGGGACAGTCCCTCTTTGGGCAGTTGTGTCCTGCAAAAAAACTGAACAAATGGCAAATGTCCTGATATCTTAGGACAAAAATATTTCCTATATTTTCTATAATAGTTGCATAAAACAGTTATTTTGTATCTGAAACACCAAAATATTATAATAAACAGAATAAGCAACTCAAATGCTACAAGAATAAGTTTCTATTCTGGCAAAAAGTGAATTTCTGTCCTTTGTACTGGCCGTGGGTATGTTTTGCCCTGCAAAATCTGACGTTCCTACCAAAAATGTCCCACTTTGGGCATTTGAAAAGGTGGCAACCCTAAGATGTTCAGGCGCAAAAACAGCGACATTTGGGTATCCCTCAAGCACATAGGTGGATTGAGGTAGTGAACCGAAGGGAACAGAAGACTAAAAATGCGAAAGCATCATACGTAGACAAAGAAGATAATAATACAGTAGTAGCGACGGCCCCTCCCCCTCCACCCCCTCCGATACCACATCCAGGATATGAAGCGGGAGGGAGGCTAGTCCCCCCCACGTTAACCGGTGGCAACAGAGGTATCACAACAACCATTTGTAAGAGAAGCTATTGAAACTAGATCCCGAACACGTAAAACACCTAGGGACACTCAACTAAGAAGAGAGTCACTAGAACAGAGTGAGGAAATCTGTCAATTAATTGAAGTACCGAACCCTCAGGCAGGACAGGAAGGCCAGGACCCAACTCCCCTAGTGTGTAGACCGTGGACACCGGAAGATATCCGGAAAGTTACAGAGGGAATTCCCCATCCACAAAGTAATCATGAAAAGTTTATACAACATTTACAAGGTATGCGAATGAGTTACCACTTAAATGGGGAGGAAGTAGAGAAGGTGATTAGACAAATAATAGGTCCAGACTGGCACATGTTTTGTGTCGTCCGGAATGCTCGTGACGCGCAACTTAAACCACTCCCACATAGTGATGCAGAAGTAGACACCACGTTGAAGGGTCTTATGGACCGAATTACCGAAAATTGGAAACCTAGAGCAGATTGGACCTGTATTAATCAGTGCATACAACAAGATAATGAAACTGTAGATGGATACTATGGTAGATTATTGGAATGTTTCAATAACCATAGTGGCATGCCTATTCCTGCAAATCTGAAAAATAATAGTGCATATGAACAACAGTTGAAAAATGCATTTTCGAAAGGTTGCATTGCCCCTATCGGTAGCTATATTACAAAGCATATGATAGATCACCGAACGAGTAGGCTACAAGCCGTACTGGAGTATACTAGGCTTGCTGAAAGACATCTTAACAGTAAGAAGAAAAGGAAGACGCAGGTCTTCACAGCTGAAGACGGAGCAGAAGTCTTTGTAGTACAGTCAGGTAAAAAGGGTAAGAGAAACACTCAGGGCAATAAACGCTCTGACAGAGACTCAGAGGTGTTTGAGGAAAGAAAGAGAAAAGGTGAGTGCTTTAACTGCGGGAAGAGGGGACATTTAGCAAGTGTGTGCAGGTTGAATAAAAAAACGTCTACGGAAGGGAAGGATCGGAGTGATGAGGATTGACTATATGACAGTCATAACGTTCAACAGTCATCAGGACAGACTAATGGGCAGGGAGAAAATGTAAACGCAGTTGAAGGAATAAAGGAAGTGCAAACATATGTAGAAAATGAGGAAAACGAAGTACTAGAATTAGCCCTGTTGAGCTTGGAGCTCTATTTGGCGGACACAAAACCGGAAGTTACACGTCTGGTGGAGGGGAAGGATGTGAGATTCCTGTGTGATTCAGGAGCATCACGAACTTTGATACACCCTTCAAAGTTACCGGAACACTCAGAATCACCTGACTACATATTAGTGAAAGCAGCAAACGGGCAGCTATACAGGGAACCACTTTCCCATGATATAGCAATAACTGACCCTGTGTCAGGTATGACCCAGAGAAGTAAAATAGTACTGTCTGCAAAATGTCCAGTAAATATACTGGGGAGAGACATTATGCAGCTCTTTGGCATAGCAGTAGTCCCTACCAAGAAGGGTATGGAGGCACAAAGGCAAATGGATACTTTTGTGGTGCGAACGGAGGGTGAATCCCATAATTGGTACAGGCAGGACCTCGTCACGACTGGTCCAGGGGCAGTAACCGAGGAACTGATGAACGTAGCCATCAGTAAGGTACGCTCCCTTCACATTGATCAGCAGCATTTGTTACATTGTACTCTGTACTATTGTAGCACACCAGGGCCTGATAAGGAATATGAGCAAACATTGTGCAGACATCCTGCCAATAGACTAGTGTTACGAACCTTGTACTGGGATACTGAGGGTAATAGTGTGCTGAGTTGTTCATTACCACAGGAATTCATGGGACTATATAAGTCCAACAGGCCACCGCATGTCAGTGTAACCAAACACAGAAATGTCAGATGGGTGGACCAGGGTGAAAAAGTGACACGGTGGGAAAGGCAAATCGACTTACAATTGTCACAACAGGGACTACAGAAGCAAAACGTAAAGTGGCTAACGCAAGCACGTCCAGCTGTACACTTACAGCAGAGTGAGGACAGCTGATCGGTGTTCCTGTTAAAAGAAGGAGAGAGAGCCTTGTGTGACATATCAAGCACCCTTTGGTCAACAGGGAAATCAGATGTAGGGCTTATTCGGACAGCACGTCCAGTAACCATTACACCGAAGTCAGCATTTAGACCGCCAAAGAAATAATACCCTTTGAGGAAGGATGCAGAGCAGGGAATCAAGCCTATCATAGCGGCATAACTCAAGAAAGGGATACTGGTAGAAACGTCAGATTCACCATGCAATACCCCTCTATCTCCTGTTAGAAAAGCAAACGGGGAATGGCGGATGGTACAGGATTTACAAGCTGTAAATCATGCAATACTACCTAGGGTACCGATGGTGCCAGACCCACACACTATATTGAATGATATGAACCCGCAACAGAAGTATCTTACCGTGGTACATATAAGCTATGCTTCCTTTTCAATACCTATACATCCAGATAGTCCGTATTGGTTTGCATTTACATTCAGGGTAACAGATACACCCATACTCGGCTACCGCAGGGATACTGTGAAAGTCCAACAATATTTGCACAGGAGATGGCTAGCAACCTGCCGGGGTTTACTCCACCCGGGGGCAGTCAAGTTCTACTTTATGTGGATGACATCCTGCTTGCGGCCCCTACCCAGCAGCAATGTAGGGAAGATACAATAGCATTATCGAAATATTTAGCAGAACAGGGACATAAAGTAAACAAGCCTAAATTGCAACTTCGGAGAATACAGGTCAAGTACCTGGGATATGTGGTATCCAAGGAGGGTAGAACATTAGATGAAGATAGGAAGGCAGCAATTTCACAAGCACCCAAGCCAACTACCAAGAAGGGAATGATGTCCTTCCTGGGACGACTAACTTTTGTCGAAGCTGGTTACCAAACTATGCTTTTGAATCGGCTCTATTGTCTGCTTTAATCTTTAATACACCTATGGCAGCACAAGATATACTACACTGGATTCCAGTAGCAGAAACAGCTTTCTGCAGACTACAACGATTGATAACTTCATCATCTGTTTTAGGTCTCCCGAATTATCATAACAGATGTTTTCAGACTGTAGATTGTAAGCAGGGATATATGATGTCAGTCTTGACGCAACAGCATGGAAGTAAGCAACGCCCCATAGCTTACTACTCATCGCAGTTGGACCCAGTGGCACGGTCATTGCCACATTGTGTACAGGCAGTTGTTGCAGCAGACATGGCAGTACAGGCTTCGGCAGCAATGGTATTATTCCACCCTCTCATTGTGAGAGTGCCTCATGCAGTTGCGATAATTTAGCTGCAAGAGAAAATAGCATTCCTGACCCGTGCTAGACATCTTTCTTGTTTGACCATACTCCTGAGTCAACCTCATATGGTGATTGAACGTTGTACAACATTAAACCCATCAACGTCACGTCCGACACCTGTGTATGGCACACCACACAGTTGCCTACAGGAAATGGAGCAAATAACTTTACCCAGACAGGATATTACTGATATACCCTTAGATGATGCAGAGGTGACAGTTTATGTGTACGGATCATGTAGAAATGTCCTACAGGAAAGAATCAAGTAGGTTATGCAGTAGTTACTGATATTGAGATTGTAGAAGCCCAACCCCTGCAGCATAACTTGTCTGCTCAAGCAGCAGAATTGATAGCTTTAACACGTGCTTGCACTCTAGCGAAAAACAGATGTGTGGACATATATACCGATAGTCAGTATGCTGTCTCTACAGTGCATGTTTATGCGCAGCAGTGGAAGAATAGGGGAATGATAACATCCACTGGTAAACCGATTAATCATGCGCAATTGATCTTGAATTTATTAGATTCCATTCAGTTACCTACTAAAGTAGCTAATTGTAAATGTGCAGCTCATGCAAAGCAACAGGATAAGATTACGAATACGATAATGCACGAGCTGATGCAGCTGCAAAACAAGCAGCCTCACACTCAGAAACTTTCTTTTTGAATGAGGAATGACAATCCTCAGAGATTCTAGATTTAGAAATGTTAGAAACAATGCAAACATCAACTACGAAAGCAGAAAAGCAGACGTGGGTAAGACGAGGAGCAATCCTTGAAGACGGACTGTACATCTCCAAAGTGAGAAAGCCAATATTAACGTCTAATTTATTTAGATATGCGGCTTTGTTGAGCCATGGGCAGAGCCATGTCTCAACAGGGGGGATGGTACAGTTGGTTAACAGAATATTCCAAACATACGGAATTAGGAACCACATACAAACATTTTGTGGAGCGTGTCATATTTGCAGTAAACATCATGCACAGGGAGCATTCCAAACGAAGCGAGGGAGTTTCCCTACACCACCATATCCGTTCCATACTATTTGTATGGAGTTTATAGAGCTGAATAAATGTGAAGGGAAGAAATACTGTTTAGTGATTATCGATATGTTTTCAAAATGGGTAGAAGCATTCCCAACCAGGAATCCGGATGCAGCAACAGCGGCAAAGGCCCCAGTAAAATAAAGTATCCCTAGATCTGGCATACCGGAAAGAAGCTACAGTGACAATAGAACACATTTTGTGAACCAGACAATCCAGCAACCTGGGTGATTCTTTGGGATTTCCTTGAAGAATCATTGCACGTACCACCCACAGTCAGCATGACTGGTGGAGAGGTACAATGGGATTTTGAGAAATAAGTTGAGGAGGTTGATGAGTGACACCCAGACGAATCGGATTTGCTGTCTACCTCTAGCATTGCTGAGCATGACAACAGTTCCAAATGTAAAGGGTTTGACCCCCTTTGAAGTAGTATGTGGAATGGCATATTATGTGCCACAGTGGAAAGCTCTCATGCCTGCAGAGCTGGAGGTCGATGGCTCATTAGCCAGTTACATGAGAGGATTGTTAACCAATAACACTGTTTTGCAGTTAAACTCTTTTTCAGATAAAGAACAAACGAAGCCGGATGCAGAGCTGACTCCAGGATCCTGGGTGTGGTTGAATGTTATCCAAACAAGTAACTGGACGAGTCCAACGTGGGAAGGTCCGTACCAGGTACTGTTGGCAACGCCTACTGCAGTAAAGGTTGCGGAGAGGTCATCCTGGGTTCACCTGACCCTTTGCAAACCGGTAAAGAATATCCAGTCTGATTTACATGTCATAGCCGATATACCACAGAGACAGAATGACCAGGGGCAGAGTGTATAACAATACAAAGCAACCCCAAAGACATTGGTTTACTGTCCTACTGATCATACACCTATTAACCATGTTTGTGGTGACTTTTCTTTGCTGGGATCTTTCCTGCATATAACTACACAGATACAAATAATGAAACGTGATGAACTGGCCACAGATTGGCATCCAAACCTCAACACATACCTAGCCATGAAGCGTGTGCATGTAGAGACTATGAACATTTCAAATTGCTGGGTTTGTACTGCAATACCTACAGCATATGGAGGACTTTTGATGTCTGCTGTCCCCTTGGGGATAAATTGAGACTTGTGAATATCTACCTTTTGATACAGGTTCTGTGAGATCACAGGACAAAGTGGCACTGTACTTACCTGTTACACAAAAAGGAATTGTTTTTTTTTATAAACATGATACAGTCCAAGTTGGTGGGAGTAATTGTAACATAACTGTGTCTTACAAATGTCATATAAAAGCCAAAGATCACAGTACTAGTTGTAGCACGATTTATGATTCGTATTTAAGCTTAATGAGAACAACGTGGAAAGATGTGCAGAAACATCCTGAATTGTATAAACAGTTATCTGTTATAGACAGGAAAATGTTACATGCAGAGTTAACCCGCATCAGTAGTAAAGTAGAATATTGTTATTTTGTTTGTGGGGAAAAAAGCATATCAATGGTTACCTGAGAATTGGTCCGGCAGTTGTTTTTTGGGTTATCTGGTTCCAGCCATAAGACATACTGCAGAATTGCCTCTGGGTACGATACGAAATGTAAGAGATATAGCTCGAAGAACTGGGAACTCAGTCGAGAAACCTACTAATCCACTGGGTGAAATCGAAGCTGTTTGGAAAGATCATTCTTCTGTAAGAGATAAAGGAAAATTGACTCCTATGGACTTGAGTGACAGTGTTATATCCTGGCCTGGAATAATCCCAGCTTATGGAGCAGTGAAATCAATCAGGGAACTGAGGAAGTTGTCAAAACCTCTCGAAGTAATGAGCAATGTGACTTTTCTGCTCTTGAACTTGTGACTGATGAACTGAATGCAATGAGAACTGTTGTGCTACAAAATGTAATGGCTCTTGACTGCACCCTGGCGGCGAGGTGAATGCGTCTTGGCGCTTATCAAAGAAGACTGCTGTGCGTATATACCACATAATAAGCACGATATCAACGACCACCTAGAGGTAATACAGCAGGTATCAGCCATGGCGGAACCAGGCCCAAACCCACTGATGAACTATTTCCAGAAACCATTTGGTGGATGGGGTTCACTCATAGTGAATATCTTGATTGCCATTTGTGTTGTTTTGCTCATATTGAGAGCATGTGTCTGTTGCGGGATACCTTGCATGAAAGGATTAGTTAGGGACTCTGTTGACGTATCTGTAACCGAGACTATGTATCAAGACCTGGAGTGGAATTTGTTAATACCAAATGAAATTCTTTCTGAAATGTAAAACAAATGACTTGCCTAGTTAAAAGTTCCAGAGAGGAAGAGGCTAGGGAATGAAATAATGTTGTATATGTTTCTGGATAGAATAAAAGCATTAAAAGGAGGGAGAATGTTAGAAAAAGATATATCTAAACATATATGACGTGCTAGTTTAGAAGCAAATAGTGTATAATGCATTATATTCTATTTTACAATATGGCAGTAGAACTTATCATGCATGTAATTGCCTGAAGCGTAGCTGCAGTGTGATTGAACTCTGACCCTGGCAGTAACCAGTTCAGCAGGCGTATGTTATTCAGCATTAATTATCCGCTGGGTTAGAGAATAATAAATGTATGTACATGTATATCTTTCTTCCTTCCACTGAGGAGGATGGCCTTGTGAGCTCTATCGAAGATAGAGTACAGCTGCTCACCAGAGAGACAAAGGAACCTAGTAGGAAATGAACTGACTATTGTATCCGAACAGGCTTGGAACCTTGACAGAGCAACATTTACAGAAGGACATTCTAATTGAGCAGGTGCCTTGCAAGGCTGTGCTATTCTCATGGGAAAACATTTAATAAGCATTACCTTAGCACCGTTGTATGAATAGAATATTGTGGACTATAGTGATGTAAATGCCCTGTGACTGACCACGTCATTAAGGTGGGCAAAAGCTGATTGTAAACACAATACACATAAAGCTGCTTCCTGTATAGAGTCAGACAAAACTCTGTACTTGTACTGCATAGTTATTTGCCTCCTGGTGTACACTATTAAAACGTTGTGAAACTGACCTTCCTGTGTTATTGACTGTCATTTTGAAAAGCCTAATGAGTGTTACAGTCTGATTTTAACAACTTAATTGACAGATGTGTATGTCATAGCATGGGAATAGGCCAAGCCAACCACCACAATCGCCATGTGTACCACATACAAACAGCCAGTAACACGCAGTAGTAATGCATGAAGGCGTACACGACTGTGGAAATAGCACAGGACATATGGCACGTGCCAAGTGTAGATGCATGACACAAAACCCCAGGATGGGGCTCCCTGCAAAGAGGAACATGTGCCAACCACACCTCCCACAGATGTACCGGCAATGAAAACACATGCCAAACACACAGCAACACTACCGTCCATCCCACGACCGCAACGGAGGCTGGTCAAAGACCACCATCACTTGCGCACAAACAGGGACACGTGTAACCGTTGCCTTAACACCCCCCATAGGCCAAAGAATAATAGAATGGACATATGCATGTAATGTTGTGAAGGATGTGTGGTAGTCCTCAGTATCACAGTGGTAGGGACACAGATACACTGTAATCAACCGTGACGTATGTGCACTGTAGACAGCATACCTGCAGGTAATACAGAGGACAATCACGTGCCACAGAAATATACACATGAGAAAGAGGATAGGGGATAGACAAGTGTAAATGGGACAAACTATGAACATAGGTTCATAGGTCCATAGGTACAGGGTAGGCTATCTACCCAAGGTCAGCCATAACCCTAGTCCATAGTTAGGATTCCTTTGCCAACCTTCCGGTCCGGAGATAAAATGCCTGTGATATTGCCGTACCTCTGTCAAGCAGTGATAAAGATGGGGTAGATCTGCAATCCCCCATCCAACGGACAAGATCCCCCTCGAACAAGGCTAGCAAGGATCTCTGCCTCACATGTACTGTGATGTAGATCCACAGCATAGTGAGTGTCTGGGTGACGTATGTGTCACTCCAACACATCCTATTAATGACCGCGTCAAGGTTCACGTCACCTGCCCTTGTGGTTCTGAGGGATGTAGATACAGTAGGTGAAGCATAGACATGACATATGGGTCGACATGGCCTCGTATGTCAGGCACAGGTCAACACCGAACAAGAGGTATGTGACCGAATGGAGCAGGGGTCCTAACAGTGGGGCAGCATTACACAAATCCCTGACACCCTGCATCTGTATGACAATTAACCTATGAGGCCTTCCCAGCTGCTGTAGATGTCGGGTCAGATACCCTCCGAATGGGGCAATGTACTCAATCATAGGTGTAACACGTAATGAGTACAAGGAGACAATGACCTACCCTGATCTAGATGTGAATCCCTGCACAAACAGGTGGGCAATGTAGAAGTCCTACCGAACCACGATAGCAACGTGTGTGTTGAACGAATGGTGACCGACAACCTGTGTCCCCTGATCCTGGTAATTACCCCAGCTTAGTGGACTGCCACCCATATGCCGGACAGGGGTGACCTCGTTCTCCTCGACGGGTATGATTTTGCATTACCCTGCATTTAGCTGTAGGCCATGTCCCTGACAGCAGATATGCATATCTGGGAGGCCCCTTTGAAGGATATCTGTGTCAGATGTCCGTCCCACTATGGCACCCGGTTCGCAGTCATCTACAAACAATGTCGCCCATAACACCCCTGTGTGTGCCTGTACTGTGGAAATGTAGATGTAGAAGAGGAGTGGACCCAGGGCAGAGCACCGTGGGACACCGCCTGCGACAGGCAGTAGGTCCGACATGCTGCCAGCAACTATGACCGTGTGGGCCGTGTCACATAGCCAGTTTACAACCCATCCTGCGATGTACGTGTTCACATCCAAGCCGATGGGTTTATCAATGATACCCGAGGGGGGTATTGTGTTGAAGGCCTTTGCCAGGTCGAGGTAGGCTGTATGGACTGCAAGACCCCCATCAATGGCCTCGGTGACTGTCCCGAAAACGTCAACCATGCTTTAAACGCATGAACCGCCCCTGACCAAGCCAAACCGGGTTGGATGCAAAGTATGCAGGTCCCCTATGCCCTCATCTACGAGCCGCAGTATGATCCCTTCCCATGTCTTTGCAGATAGGTCTCCTCATGGTAATGGGACAGTAATAACCAGGGTCAGTGGAGGCATTGGCCCTGTGACGTGGGACTACAGTCACCGTGCGACACAACCCGGTACGTTACCGAGGTGAGGCTAGAAATAAACAGCTGTCCTAACTGTGGGTCTAATTCCTCAATGAGATCGTGGAGTACACAGTCGGGTCACCAGCTGGTCCCACGGATGCTATGTTCACTACCCTGGAGAGAGCATGTTCCACCCGTGCGTCACAGAACATTCGGGGACCACAAACCGCCGGTACAGACATCTCTTCATGTGGGGAGGGTGTGGAGATGTCTTCACCGAACCTGTCAGCCCGTATGTTGGCAATGTGTGTATGTTGAGTAAACTCCACCATCATCGTGAACCCAGTCAGAGCATATGTGGGAGTGACCTCCCAGGTGTCCAGCATAGCAAATGAAGGCTGTATGATTGTCAGCCAGGTCCATGGAGATATATCTGTGGAACGTGCCCCGGACCATGTCATGACAGCCTGTAGCTCTACACATATAATGACCAAGGGTGTCATACCTCACAAGGTGTCTGCTCTGCCTTGTAGTAGCCACCTCCTCTCGTTGTACAGCTTGTGTATGGCTGGGGTACACCACACTGGATGCTTGGCATTGGTACAATGAACCACAGTTGGGTAAGGGAATGCCTGATCCATGCAGTCCTGTAGGTACCGGCAGACGCCATATGTAAGTGATGCAGTGGCTGCAGTACTGTTGACCACTGGCTCAGGGTCCTTAAAGGAGACCACAGTAGTGTTCAGAATTGTGAATTCGGCCTTTGAGAAAGCCATGTGTATGGTAACCGGCAACACCCACAGCAACGGATGTCAATAGCAGAAGCCATTGTCCAAATAACATACATTAACTTCGGCATGACAATTTGTATTATTATACATGTATTGACACGTGTCTGCTAATTACATTTGCAAATGGCCGTTAAGACCGTGCCAAAGTGCCCGTGATTTACCTAGTCTGGAGGTGTCGTTCTGACAATAAAGTGGCGATACTTCCCAACCGGGACCTCTGGGGATTAATTAAAGCGGTTGTTAACCTGCAACATTGGATGTACACCATTTGGTTCCGGTCTCGGAAAACATGGTTTCCGTAGCACTACACACTATGGGTAGTCAAGCAGACATCTGCGATTGGTGAACACACAGCAGCAGTCAAACCCACTGGCCACAGAGACACAGTCCGACAAGCTCTACACTTTACATATGCACATTGGTGTCCATTGTAGGACCCCAAAATTTTCCCGTACGGAATGCGTGCCAGCCTTCATCGTCACCCACGTGAACCGATAGTCGTGACCACGTCACAGCTAGACATATGCACCGCAAGCGTGTTCAATGTTGATGATAGCTGTCCATGAGATGCAGCACATATGCACAGAAATCCCCAGAGTTCCGAGTCCATAGAAGTGCGTCCACATCACAGTCCCGCACACATGAAGGATGTGTAATGGGTACTGTCGACTGTTGCAGTCAAGGGATCCTGGGTATGTAGAAACAGGGCTCGGTGTCGTTTGGCAGGTAATCCATTGTCCCGCCCTGTGGGAGGGATGTGGGCGTAGCACCTGCCTTACTCCCCACTAATAATGCAAAGCATCCACCGGAGAATGCTAAATGCAGGTGTGAAATGTGTACAGCCCTATACCAGTGTCCAGTAAGCAATTCTCATGGATGGACAAGCGTACGACCAAGATGGCACCCATAACTGCAAACCGGATGGAATTACACAGCCGCAGTAAGGCATAACACAGGAAATACACATAGGGACTACAGTTGACATTCCCCATACAAAGTCGGACACGCCGGCTAACACCGGCAGTACACAGCACTCAATCTGCCAGCAACAAAATGGGGAGCACTCGCTACCATACTGCGGAACAGATCGTGG
>NC_056737.1:931287240-931305741 GCF_019279795.1 Protopterus annectens
GTATATGCCCATACACATGTGTGCTGTGACAGTATACATACATGTCCTATCCCTGCTGTGGCACTTCCTTGTTGGACATCCACTGCCAGCATCGGCGTGGGTGGTGGCATTGTTCTGTGTTTTGCCCCCCTATGGCAGCCCTTGGGTTATCCCGGCTGTGTATATGATGTCCACTGCTGTGCACACGGTGTCCACAGTCATTGGTATGCTCAGCGGGTTAGCACTACATAACCACCTTTCACCACTCTCTGCTTTATGGACAGGTATCTTTACTTACAAACACCGTTCACATACAGTGCAGCTTCGTCATACATATCATGCGTTACACACCAGTACATCTCGTGGGTTCTACATACCTTTCCTGTGTTGACTTCATTATTCGATTCGAGTCTCACTAGATACTTTATTCTCACTCGAGCCGTTTGGTTGTATTTGTTCGGTATGAACATACAGTTTGAATATCCTAGGAGTCTTCCTTATATCCCTCGTCACCTGCGACATGTGGGTTCATCACACCAATAGCTGTTCCTCGGTGTGTACTTATGCGCATATCACCTGTGCATCTTCTCCATTCGTACAGTACACGTCGGAACTAGGGCATGGTTCATTCCTCGGCTGGGCGTTGGTTATTTGCACTACCTTCGTGGGGATGGTGTGTATTGTGTTATGTTATGTGTGACTGCAGCCGCTATGTGTGGTGTCAGGTACATTTCGCTGTGGTGTTA
Organism: Protopterus annectens; assembly: GCF_019279795.1. NCBI lineage: Eukaryota > Metazoa > Chordata > Ceratodontiformes > Protopteridae > Protopterus > Protopterus annectens. The sequence continues at coordinate 931,287,966 of NC_056737.1, forward strand.
GCCGTGGATTGTGTGTGTTGGGTATGGTATTATGTTCGACATGTGGGTGTCCCTGTCCTGGCGGCGTCTGTCGATGGCGTTTTGCATTCGGATGTGTAACATAGCTCTTGTATTCCTTTACACAACGGATGCAGGTATGCATCCGCTGCTGATAGTGTTTCCCATGCGAGATGTTGCGGTTATGCCGCTGTCATTGACTGCCTGTATGTTTTTGCTGCTATTGCGGCTTCTATCCCTTTGATATGTGCGATGGGGTATATCGGCGGCTGTGGGTGACGGGTACGGGTTGTGGGCCTTGCATTTATACATACACGGTATGCTTGTGTGTGTGCTCCATCCCTGCCTGGGGAGCTGCAAGTTACCTGTCTGTTGTTCTAGGAGTGTAGGTTTTGTTGATGTCGTCTGGTGTCGGTATCGCCTGCATGTGTGCTTCCTGCATGTATTCCTCCGTCACATCGGTAGTCTATCTGCGGCTGTTCGTACATGCCTACTATCCCTTGGCATTTTGTCACGGATATTTACGGTCATTGTGGTCCTGTACATGGGACGGCCTGTGTGCTACCGGTTGCCACCTATTCGGGTGGCGATTGCTTGTTTAACACTCGTAGAACACACAGCGGTGTTTACGGGACGATACGTGGCCACGATCAGTGCCGGGGTGGCACATGCGTATTTCCGTGGTACATGACTATTGCTGTGTAACGTTGCCGATGTATCATTTTGAAATTAACATATCGGTGCCATACATACGGTCATGGTTTGTACATGCGTCCTTTGCATCTCATGTTGGCTATACTCCTGTGGTACATTCTGGGACATTTTCCCTTTGCATCGTTTTACGTCGCCACGCTCCTAGCCAGGGAGGAGCTCTCAGTACTACTTTGTGGGTACTGCTGTACATACGCCTGCGGTTCCTATACTGTATGCCTACACATGTTATTCCACTCCGCCTGTCACATGTCACCTACATACACATTTTACAGTGGCACACACATTACACTCGCACAGCGGAACACACGACACCCTCACCTCACACATACACATACTGCCGCTGTCGCAGGGACGGTTGCACACAGTATCTACGTTGCCCGCATCACCAGCGGCAGTGTCTACCTCCGCCCTCATATCCTAAGAATATTACCCGCACATGTCCTGTTACTGTACCGTGGCCTGCCGATCATCCCGACTCGCGAATATGCATTTAGGTAGGTTGACCTTTCCATGGGTGGCGTTCCCTGTTCTGTCCATCCGCCCGGATACTCGGGTTGTCATTCACTATGTTTACTATGTTGAGATTTCGCGTCTTACTTCTCTGTCACCTTGCATCCCTGTGATTCCCTGTTTTACCTGTTGTACTTTATATCTGTGTATGTGTACATATATTTCTACGTGTGTAATGATATCTATCTCCATATCTGTGTATGCACATATGTACATATGTATACACCTTGCGGTGAATGTGGCAGCATACGGCTACGCCGTCTGCTGTAGGACCCGCGTACGGTTGAGGTGTTGGCGTTCCATGCTCCGCTGGCTGTTGGGTGTGCAGTGTTTGGGTGCTACCTATGTTGGAGTCACACATGGGACCGCCCATACGGTACACATTACAGGCGGCCATGTTTGTGTGCCGTCCATTTCACTGTGTGTGCAGGTAGGGAGGTGTCAGTCCATGGGGCCTACGCTGTCAGAGTATGTGCTATACGTTCCCTCTTTGCCAAGGCATAGGCATATTGGAGTGCGCCTCCGTCTGCCTACTGGGGCTGGCACAGTGTGTTCATGGCGCTGAACGCTCTGTGCCTGTGCTTGCCTTGGCAGTTGTGGCGGGCTTGGTGGCCCTACACCATTATGTCCCTGCAGCAGCTGTTTCACAGGATCATATTATGTAGCATGGCACATACTATGAATATGTGGGCACATGTGCCTGGAGAGTACTGCAGGGCTCCACTGGATGTATCCAAGCACCGGAACCGTGATTTCAACATCCCAAACACACGCTCTATGATTATTCTGGTTTGTGCGTGTGCCTCATTATGGCGGTCTTGCATGTGTGTGTGTGCATTTCTGATGGGTGTCATCATCCACGGCTCCAGTGCATAGCCAGCATCCCCCACAAGGTGACCTTGTGTGATGTCCCCCCTGGCGAATACCTGATACAGCTGTGAGGCATGCCAGATATGGGAGTCATGGTAGCTTCCAGGGCTGCCAGCACACACATCCATGATAATGCCCTGCGCATTGCACACGACCTGGCAATTGATGGAGGGGAATCCCTTGCGGTTTATGTAGCGTCTACCCTGCTCCCCAGGTGGTGACTTGATTTCTATGTGCGTACAGTCTATCGCACCCAGTACCTCCGGGTATTGCGCCACACGGTGGAAGTGGCGCATATTGCTAGCCAACTCCTCCTGAGATCTGGGGAAGTATATATACTCATGGGCATGTCGTAACATGGCATCCAGAAACTGGTGTAGTACCCTGGATGCTGATGCCTGTGAGATGCCCATTATATCCTTGGTTGGCCTTTGAAAGGTACCTGTTGCCAGTATTCGCAAGCTTACACATACCTTTGTGTCCACTGGGATGGGCTCCCCTCTGTTGTCTCTTGTTCTCAGGCGTGGCCGGCACAGCTCCACTATTTGCTGTAACGTGTCCCTGTCCACCCTGTAACGCTCTACTATCTCCAGGTCTTGCAGCCCCTGGTAGGTTACCCTTGGTCTGAACACTCTCCTTCTCCTCTGAGGCCTACGGTAGTTGTCGGCACCCTCCTCCGCAACTCCGTCTGTCTCTGACACATGCCGATGCATCACGGCCACGGCGGCACCCATTATATACATTTTAAAAGTTCCCCATGTGTTTACACCCTAAAGTGCAGCGTTTGGGAATACGCGCTGTGTGTTGTGTGCATTCACACTTTATACTGCTGTGCTGTACACCCGGTGATGTCATTGGGTGTGTCTGTGCGGCCGTATCTGTGGATTATCTTCCGTATTTTACCGTTGGCACTGCAACGCTGTTGCCTTTGGTGTTACATTACACTTGCCTGCATTGGTTTAGCTTTATACCTTACCTTACTGTTTCTGCACGTTGCACCTACTATTGCCTGGAGTGCATCCTGCAGGCACATGGCATATCATGCATTTTGTCTGCCGCCGCCGTTATGTTACCTCTCTACTTGGCTGTGCTGTATCGGTTCTTCACTCTTTGCAATTCTGCTACATCCCCTACTTTCTTTGCATTCATATGCCTCCCCTTTCCCGTTTTGCGGGATTCTGCATGCAGAGTTGTCAGCTGCCGCCAATTGCCCTTCGTGGGTTGATTGGTGTTGATTGCTCATTACGACTCCAATTGCACTGCTTCCGCATTTCCTCATATTCTCCGCATCTCCTTCCTGTATCCGTGGTTGTTGACGGGGTGGCCGTCACATGACTGGGTTGGGGAATGTAGTCATCCTCGTGCACATGCATCTGTGCGCGCATTGTGTACTCTCAGCGCATCTATTTCCTCACACGCCGGTCCTGATGCTTTGATGTGCATTGTACAGCCCATGTTTGCTGGGCTCGAATGTGCTTCCTCCTACAGTGGCACACCCCTCTGCGATTGACATGTATTCCCTCTAGGCCACTCCTCGCTGTATTACCGCTGCGCCGTTTGGTGCAGCCTTATGCCGGCGGGGGTTTTGCGATTCAGTATTATCTGCCTCATTTGCATGGCATTGACTAGTAATACATGGTTACGGCGCCGGACACTGCCGCCACTCCTTGGCAACCCTTGGGCTGTGGTTGTGGCTTTCCATGCATACTATGGTGTATTGTGGCTGTGAAGCTGATGTGTATTATACTGCTCTTTTATGACATTGTCATATTATTTCATTGTTCCGCACCTTCCGCAGACATGTCCTGGGGTTCTGCTGTGGTTTCTGCGTATACCATTTATGTCATTATTTACATTTTCTGCATGTTTTCTTTTGACATTCGGTGTCTTTCGCCATTGGCATGTTGCAGCAGTATGACACCTGACGTTGACAGCCTTCCGTTACTCCTATGTCATGTTTGGATATATGTAAATCGTTTTTTTGGTTTACATTGTCGCGTTCTTATGCTACACGCCTGCGCCACGTGAATCGCTACATGCCTTCATTTGCATGGTGCAACACCGCACATGGGGTGTTTAACATACCCTCGCCGGAGGCGCAACTCAGGCGTACGCCGGTGGTGCACGTGGGATTGGATCGTACCTGAATCGCTCGGCGGCCATGTCTGGCGTTGTGGCGCCTATGCCATGCGTGAGCCTGGCGCAAGGTTCATGAATCCCAGGGATTTGCTTTTTAGGCAAAATACAACAGTCGAAAATAGAAATCCAGAAAAAAATACTTATAAATCGATGGAAAGTCACTCTCACTCTCTGCTGCTTGTAGAACTCAACAGGACACCACGATGAGCTGTGCTGAGTTGTATACAAGCTCTAAAGCGGGCTTTATAGCAGGGGGATAGAAAGAGCTAGGAAATGGCCCAAAACGGCCAATAAACTACACGTTGCTTGGCTGGAACCACTCCTTTAGGGACAAATAGGCTGCTCAGTGCTCCCCACTCCCACTGGTGAACAAAGAAGCTTCCTCCCATCCAAATAAGGATATGGACAACACAGGAACTATGACACAGCCCAGAGATCAGCAAAATCTGAAGACTGGACTGTTTTAGTTCAGTAAACGCGGGAAAACAAGGATTTATTTTGTTTTTTTTTTCTTTTTTTCACAAACAGTTAAAAAATAGATACAGTAACAAACAGTAAATGCTTTAATTCGGCTGGCGTACTTGAGTGTGTAGCCTACCACTTGATGTAACCAAAAACAAACTTTTAAAGTGCAAAACAGTTTAGAAACAAACAGAAATACAGCGAATCAAATTGCAGAGCTAGTTTAGTAATACAAATTTGCTTCTTAGGCAAAATACAGCAGTCAAAAATAGAAAGCCAGAAAAAAATACTTATAAATCAATGGAAAGTCACTCTTCCACTCTCTGCTGCTTGTAGAACTCTGCAGGACACCACGAGGAGCTGTGCTGAGTCGTGTACAAGTGCAAAAGCGAGCTAATGTGGGCTTTAGAGCAGGGGATTAGAAAGAGCTAGGAAATGGTCCAAAACGGCCAATAAACTAAAAGTTGCTGGGCTGGAACCACCCCTTTAGGGACAAATAGGCTGATCAGTGCTCCCCACTCCCACTGGTGAACAAAGAAGCTTCCTCCTATCCAAATAAGGATATGGACAACACAGGAACTATGACATAGCCCAGAGATCAGCAAAATCTGAAGACTGGACTATTCTAGTTCAGTAAAGGTGGGAAAACAAGGGTATTTTTTGTTTTCTTTTTTGTTTTTTTCACAAACAGATAAAAAATAGATACAGTAACAACCAGTAAATGCTTTAAATTGGCTAGCGTACTTGAGTGTGTAGCCTACCACTTGATGTAACCAAAAACAAACTTTTAAAGTGCAAAACAGTTTACAAACAAACAGGAATACAGCGAATCAAATTGCAGAGCTAGTTTAGTAATAAAAATTTGCTTTTTAGGCAAAATACGGCAGTCAAAAATAGAAAGCCAGAAAAAAATACTTATAAATCGAATGAAAGTCACTCTTCCACTCTCTGCTGCTTGTAGAACTCTGCAGGACACCATGAGGAGCTGTGCTGAGTCGTGTACAAGCGCAAAAGCGAGCTAATGTGGGCTTTATAGCAGGGGATTAGAAAGAGCTAGGAAATGGCCCAAAACGGCCAATAAACTACAAGTTGCTTGGCTGGAATCACTCCTTTAGGGAGAAATAGGCTGCTCAGTGCTTCCCACTCCCACTGGTGAACAAAGATGCTTCCTCTTATCAAAATAAGGATATGGACAAAACAGGAACTATGACACAGCCCAAAAATCAGCAAAATCTGAAGACTGGACTATTCTAGTTCAGTAAAGGCTGGAAACTTAGGAAATTTTTTTGTTTTTTCTCGTTTTTTTTTTTCACAAACAGATAAAAAATAGATACAGTAATAAACAGTAAATGCTTTAAATCAGCTAGCGCACTTGAGTGTGTAGCCTACCAGTTATTTTAACCAAAAACAAACTTTTAAAGTGCAAAACAGTTTAGAAACAAACAGAAATTCAGTGACTCAACTTGCAGAGCTTGTTTAGTAATAACAATTTGCTTTTTAGGCAAAATACAGCAGTTGAAAATAGAAAGCCAGAAAAAAAAACTTATACATCAATGGAAAGTCACTCTTCCACTCTCTGCTGCTTGTAGAACTCTGCAGGACACCACGAGGAGCTATGGTGAGTCATATACAAGCGCAAAAGCGCGCTAAAGTGGGCTTTATAGCAGGGGGTTAGAAAGAGCTAGGAAATGGCCCAAAATGGCCAATAAACTACAAGTTGCTGGGCTGGAACCACTCCTTTAGGGACAAATTGGCTGCTCAGTGCACCCCACTCCCACTGGTGAACAAAAAACTTTCTCCTATCCAAATAAGGATATGGACAACACAGGAACTATGACACAGCCCAATAATCAGCAAAATCTGAAGACTGGACTATTGTAGTTCAGTAAAGGCGGGAAAACAAGGATATTTTTTTTTTGTTTTTCTTTTTTTTTTACAAACAGATAAAAAATAGATACAGTAACAAACAGTAAATGCTTTAAATTGGCTAGCGTACTTGAGTGTGTAGTCTGCCAGTTAATTTAATCAAAAACAAACTTTTAAAGTGCAAAACAGTTTGGAAACAAACAGAAATACAGTGAATCAACTTGCAGTGCTAGTTTAGTAATAACAATTCGCTTTTTAGGCAAAATATAGCAGTCGAAAATAGAAAGCCAGAAAAAAATACTTATAAATCGAATGAAAGTCACTCATCCACTCTCTGCTGCTTGTAGAACTCTGCAGGACACCACGAGGAGCTGTGCTGGGTGGTATACAAGCGCAAAAGCGCGCTGAAGTGGGCTTTATAGCAGGAGGTTAGAAAGAGCTAGGAAATAGCCCAAAACGGCCAATAAACTACAAGTTGCTGGGCTGGAACCACTCCTTTAGGGACAAATAGGCTGCTCAATGCTCCCCACTCCCACTGGTGAACAAAGAAGCTTCCCCCTATGCAAATAAGGATATGGACAGCACAGGAACTGTGACACAGCCCAGAGATCACAAAATCTGAAGACTGGACTATTCTAGTTCAGTAAAGGTGGGAAAACAAGGATATTTTTTTTTTTATTGTTTTTTTTTTCACAAACAGGTAAAAGTAGATACAGTAACAAACAGTAAAGGCTTTAAATAAACTAGCACACTTGAGTGTGTAGCCTACCAGTTAATTTAACCAAAAACAAACTTTTAAAGTACAAAACAGTTTAGAAACAAACAGAAATGCAGTGAATCAACTTGCAGAGCTAGTTTAGTAATAAAAATTCGCTTTTTAGGCAAAATACAACAGTCGAAAATAGAAAGCCAGAAAAAAATACTTATAAATCAATGGAAAGTCACTCTTCCACTCTCTGCTGCTTATAGAACTCTGCAGGAAACCACGAGGAGCTGTGCTGAGTCGTATACAAGCGCAAAAGCACGCTAATCCGGGTTTTATAGCAGGGTGTTAGAAAGAGCTAGGAAATGGCCCAAAACGGCCAATAAACTACAAGTTGCTGGGCTGGAATCACTCCTTTAGGGACAAATAGGCTGCTCAGTGCTCCCCACTCCCACTGGTGAACAATGAAGCTTATTCTATCCAAATAAGGATATGGACAACACAGGAACTATGACACAGCCCAGAGATCAGCAAACTCTGAAGACTGGACTATTCTAGTTCAGTAAAGGCGGAAAAACAAGGATATTTTTTGTTTTCTTTTTTTTTTTCCACAAACATAAAAAATAGATACAGTAACAAACAGTAAATGCTTTAAATCAGCTAGCGCACTTGAGTGTGTAGCCTACCAGTTAATTTAACCAAAAACAAACTTTTAAAGTGCAAAACCGGTTAGAAACAAACAGAAATACAGTGAGTCAACTTGCAGAGATAGTTTAGTAATAAAAATTCGCTTTTTAGTCAAAATACAGCAGTCGAAAATAGAAAGCCAGAAAAAAATACTTATAAATCGATGGAACGTCACTCTTCCACTCTCTGCTGCTTTTAGAACTCTGCAGGACACGACGAGGAGCTGTGCTGAGTCCTATACAAGCTTTTAAGCTTGCGTTATAGCAGGGGGTTAGAAAGTGCTAGGAAATGGCCCAAAATGGCCAATAAACTACAAGTTGCAGGGCTGGAACCACTCCTTTAGGGACAAATAGGCTGCTCAGTGCTCCCCACTCCCACTGGTTAACAAAATAGCTTCCTCCTATCCCAATAAGGATATGGACAACACAGGAACTATGACAGCCCAGAGATCAGCAAAATCTGAACACTGGACCATTCTACTTCAGTAAAGGCGGGAAAACAAGGATATTTATTTGTTTTTTTTTTTGTTTTTTTTTTTCACAAACAGATAAAAAATAGATACAGTAACAAACAGTAAATGCTTTAAATCGGCTAGCGCACTTGACTGTGTAGCCTACCAGTTAATTTAACCAAAAACAAACTTTTAAAGTGCAAAACAAGTTAGAAACAAACAGAAATACAGTGAATCACCTTGCAGAGCTAGTTAAGTAATAAAAATTCGCTTTTTAGGCAAAATACAGCAGTCGAAAATAGAAAGCCAGAAAAAAATACTTATAAATCAATGGAAAGTCACTCTTCCACTCTGTGGTTTGTAGAACTCTGCAGGACACCACGAGGAGCTATGCTGAGTCGTATACAAGCGCAAAAGTGTGTTAAAGCGGGCTTTATAGCAGGGGGTTAGAAAGAGCTAGGAAATGGCCCAAAACGGCCAATAAACTACAAGTTGCTGGGCTAGAACCACTCTTTTAGGGACAAATAGGCTGCTCAGTGCTCCCCATTCCCACTGGTGAAAAAAGAAGCTTCCTCCTATCCAAATAAGGATATGGGCAACACAGGAACTATGATACAGCCCAGAGATCAGCAAAATCTGAACACTGGACCATTCTAGTTCTGTAAAAGTGGGAAAACAAGGATATTTTTGGGGTTTTTTTTTTTTTTTTTTTTACACAAACAGATAAAAAATAGATACAGTAACAAACAGTAAATGCTTTAAATCAGCTAGCGCACTTGAGTGTGTAGCCTACCAGTTAATTTAACCAAAAACAAACTTTTAAAGTGCAAAACAGTTTAGAAACGAACAGAAATACAGTGAATCAACTTGCAGAGCTAGTTTAGTAAAAAAAAATTTATTTTTAGGGAAAATACAGCAGTCGAAAATAGAAAGCCAGAAAAAAATACTTATAAATCGATGGAAAGTCACTCTTCCACTCTCTGCTGCTTGTAGAACTCTGCAGGACACCACGAGGAGCTGTGCTGAGTCGTATACAAGCTCTAAAGTGGGCTTTATAGCAGGGGGTTAGAAAGAGCTAGGAAATGGCCCAAAACGGCCAATAAACTACAAGTTGCTGGGCTGGAATCACTCCTTTAGGGACAAATAGGCTGCTCAGTGCTCCCCACTCCCACTGGTGAGCAAAGAAGCTTCCTCCTATCCAAATAAGGATATGGACAACACAGGAACTATGACACAGCCCAAAAATCAGCAAAATCTGAAGACTGGACTATTCTAGTTCAGTAAAGGCGGGAAGCTTAGGATATTTTTTTGTTTTTTTCTCGTTTTTTTTTTTTCACAAACAGATAAAAAATAGATACAGTAATAAACAGTAAATGCTTTAAATCGGCTAGCGCACTTAAGTGTGTAGCCTACCAGTTAATTTAACCAAAAACAAACTTTTAAAGTGAAAAACAGTTTAGAAACAAACAGAAATACAGTGAATCAACTTGCAGAGCTAGTTTAGTAATAACAATTCGCTTTTTAGGCAAAATACAGCAGTCGAAAATAGAAAGCCAGAAAAAAATACTTATAAATCAATAGAAAGTCACTCTTCCACTCTCTGCTGCTTGTAGAACTCTGCAGGACACCAAGAGGAGCTATGCTGAGTCGTATACAAGCGCAAAAGCGTGCTAAAGGGGGCTTTATAGCAGGGGGTTAGAAAGAGCTAGGAAATGGCCCAAAACGGCCAATAATTACAAGTTGCTGGGCTGGAACCACTCCTTTGGGGACAAATAGGCTGCTCAGTGCTCCCCACTCCCACTGGTGAACAAAGAAGCTGCCTCCTATCCAAATAAGGATATAGACAACAGAGGAACTATGACACAGCCCAGAGATCAGCAAAACCTGAAGACTGGACTATTCTAGTTCTGTAAAGGCAGGAAAACATGGCTATTTATTTTTTTGTTTTTGTTTTTTTTTTTTCACAAACAGATAAAAAATAGATACAGTAACAAACAGTAAATGCTTTAAATCGGCTAGCGCACTTGACTGTGTAGCCTACCAGTTAATTTACCCAAAAACAAACTTTTAAAGTACAAAATAGTTTAGAAACAAACAGAAATACAGTGATTCAACTTGCAGAGCTAGTTTAGTAATACACATTCGCTTTTTAGGCAAAATACAGCAGTCGAAAATAGAAAGCCAGAAAAAAATACTTATATATCGATGGAAAGTCACTCTTCCACTCTCTGCTGCTTGTAGAACTCTGCAGGACCCCAACGAGGAGCTGTGCTGAGTCGTAAACAAGCACAAAAGCGCGCTAAAGCGGGCTTTATAGCAGGGGGTTAGAAGGAGCTAGGAAATGGCCCAAAACGGCCAATAAATTACATGTTACTGGACTGGAACCACTCCTTTAGGGACAAAAAGGCTGCTCAGTGCTCCCTACTCCCACTGGTGAACAAAGAAGCTTCCTCCTATCCAAATAAGGATATGGACAGCACAGGAACTATGACACAGCCCAGAGATCAGCAAAATCTGAAGACTGGACTATTCTAGTTCAGTAAAGGCGGGAAAACAAGGATATATATTTTTTTGTTGTTTTTTTTTCAGAAACAGGTAAAAAATATATACAGTAACAAACAGTAAATGCTTTAAATCGGCTAGCGCACTTGAGTGTGTAGCCTACCAGTTAATTTAACCAAAAACAAACTTTTAAAGTGCAAAACAGTTTAGAAAGAAACAGAAATACAGTGAATCAATTTGCAGAGTTTAGTAATAAAAATTCACTTTTTAGGCAAAATACAGCAGTCAAAAATAGAAAGCCGGAAAAAAATACGTATAAATTGATGAAAAGTCACTCTTCCACTCTCTGCTACTTGTAGAACTCTGCAGGACACCACGAGGAGCTGTGCTGAGTCGTATACAAGCGCAAAAGCACTCTAAAGCGGGCTTTATAACAGGAGGTTAGAAAGACCTAGGAAATGGCCCAAAATGGCCAATAAACTACAAGTTGCTGGAACCAGTCCTTTAGGGACAAATAGTCTGCTCATTGCTCCCCACTCCCACTGGTGAACAAAGAAGCTTCCTCCTATCCAAATAAGGATATGGACAACACAGGAACTATGACACAGCCCAGAGATCAGCAAAATCTTAAGACTGGACTATTCTAGTTCAGTAAAGGTGGGAAAACAAGGATTTTTTTTTTTTTTTTTTCACAAACAGATAAAAAATAGATACAGTAATAAACAGCAAATGCTTTAAATTCTGTAGCGCACTTGTTTGTGTAGCCTACCAGTTAATTTAACCAAAAACAAACTTTTAAAGTGCAAAACAGTTTAGAAACAAACAGAAATGCAGTGAGTCAACTTGCAGAGCTAGTTTAGTAATAAAAATTCGCTTTTTAGGCAAAATACAGCAGTCGAAAATAGAAAGCCAGAAAAAAATACTTATAAATCAATGGAAAGTTATTCTTCCACTCTCTGCTGCTTATAGAACTCTGCAGGACACCACGAGGAGCTGTGCTGAGTCGTATACAAGCGCAAAAGCGTGCTAATCCGGGCTTTATAGCAGGGGGTTAGAAAGAGCTAGGAAATGGCCCAAAACGGCCAATAAACTACAAGTTGCTGGGCTGGAATCACTCCTTTAGGGACAAATAGGCTGCTCAGTGCTCCCCACTCCCACTGGTGAACAATGAAGCTTATTCTATCCAAATAAGGATATGGACAACACAGGAACTATGACACAGCCCAGAGATCAGCAAACTCTGAAGACTGGACTATTCTAGTTCAGTAAAGGCGGAAAAACAAGGATTTTTTTTTTTTTCACAAACATAAAAAATAGATACAGTAACAACAGTAAATGCTTTAAATCGGCTAGCGCACTTGAGTGTGTAGCCTACCAGTTAATTTAACCAAAAACAAACTTTTAAAGTGCAAAACAGGTTAGAAACAAACAGAAATACAGTGAATCAACTTGCAGAGCTAGTTTAGTAATAAAAATTCGCTTTTTTAGTCAAAATACAGCAGTCGAAAATAGAAAGCCAGAAAAAAATACTTATAAATCGATGGAAAGTCACTCTTCCACTCTCTGCTGCTTGTAGAACTCTGCAGGACACCACGAGGAGCTGTGCTGAGTCCTATACAAGCTCTTAAGCTTGCTTTATAGCAGGGGGTTAGAAAGAGCTAGGAAATGGCCCAAAATGGCCAATAAACTACAAGTTGCTGGGCTGGAACCACTCCTTTAGGGACAAATAGGCTGCTCAGTGCTCCCCACTCCCACTGGTGAACAAAATAGCTTCCTCCTATCCAAATAAGGATATGGACAACACAGGAACTATGACACAGCCCAGAGATCAGCAAACTCTGAAGACTGGACTATTCTAGTTCAGTAAAGGCAGGAAAGCAAGTATATTTTTTCTTTTGTTTTTTTTTTTTTCACAAACAGATAAAAAATAGATACAGTAACAAACAGTAAATGCTTTAAATCGGCTAGAGCACTTGAGTGTGTAGCCTACCAGTTAATTTAACCAAAAACAAACTTTTAAAATGCAAAACAGTTTAGAAACAAACAGAAATACAGTGAATCAACTTGCAGAGCTAGTTTAGTAATAAAAATTAGCTTTTTAGGCAAAATACAGCAGTCGAAAATAGAAAGCCCAGAAAAAAATACTTATAAATCGATGGAAAGTCACACATCCACTCCCTGCTGTTTATGGAACTCTGCAGGACACCATGAGGAGCTGTGCTGAGTCGTATACAAGAGCAAAAGCGCTCTAATCCTGGATTTATAGCAGGGGGTTAGAAAGAGCTAGGAAATGGCCCAAAACGGCCAATAAACTACAAGTTGCTGGGCTAGAACCACTCCTTTAGGAACAAATAGGCTGCTTAGTGCTCCCCACTCCCACTGGTGAACAAAGAAGCTTCCTACTATTCAAATAAGGATATGGGCAACACAGGAACTATGATACAGCCCAGAGATCAGCAAAATCTGAACACTGGACCATTCTAGTTCTGTAAAGGTGGGAAAACAAGGATATCTTTTTGGGGTTTTTTTTTTTTTTTTTTTACACAAACAGATAAAAAATAGATACAGTAACAAACAGTAAATGCTTTAAATCGGCTAGCGCACTTGAGTGTGTATTCTACCAGTTAATTTAACCAAAAGCAAACTTTTAAAGCGCAAAACAGTTGAAAAACAAAGAGAAATACAGCGAATCAACTTGCAGAGCTAGTTTAGTAATAAAAATTCGATTTTTAGGAAAGATACAGCAGTCAAAAATAGAAAGCCAGAAAAAAATACTTATAAATCGATGGAAAGTCACTCTTCCACTCTCTGCTGCTTGTAGAACTCTGCAGTTCACCACAAGGAGTTGTGCTGAGTTGTATACAAGCGCAAAAGCGTGCTAAAGCGGGCTTTATAGCAGGGGGTTAGAAAAAGCTAGGAAATGGCCCAAAACAGCCAATGAACTACAAGTTGCTGGGCTGGAACCACTCCTTTAGGGACAAATAGGCTGCTCAGTGCTCCCCACTCCCACTGGTGAACAAAGAATCTTCCTCCTATCCAAATAAGGATATGGACAACACAGGAACTATGACACAGCCCAGAGATCAGCAAAATCTGAAGACTGGACTATTCTAGTTCAGTAAAGGCGGGAAAACAAGGATATTTTTTTTTTTTCACAAACAGATAAAAAATAGATAAAGTAGCAAACAGTAAATACTTTAAATCGGCTAGCGCAGTTGAGTGTGTAGCCTACCAGTTAATTTAACCAGAAACAAACTTTTAGAGTGCAAAACAGTTTAGAAACAAACAGAAATACAGTGAATCAACTTGCAGAGCTAGTTAAGTAATAAAAATTAGCTTTTTAGGCAAAATACAGCAGTCGAAAATAGAAAGCCAGAAAAAAATACTTATAAATCAATGGAAAGTCACTCTTCCACTCTCTGTGGTTTGTAGAACTCTGCAGGACACCAAGAGGAGCTATGCTGAGTCGTATACAAGCGCAAAAGTGTGTTAAAGCGGGCTTTATAGCAGAGGGTTAGAAAGAGCTAGGAAATGGCCCAAAACGGCCAATAAACTACAAGTTGCTGGGCTAGAACCACTCCTTTAGGGACAAATAGGCTGCTCAGTGCTCCCCACTCCCACTGGTGAACAAAGAAGCTTCCTACTATCCAAATAAGGATATGGGCAACACAGGAACTATGATACAGCCCAGAGATCAGCAAAATCTGAACACTGGACCATTCTAGTTCTGTAAAGGTGGGAAAACAAGGATTTTTTTTGGGGTTTTTTTTTTTTTTTACACAAACAGATAAAAAATAGATACAGTAACAAACAGTAAATGCTTTAAATCGGCTAGCGCACTTGAGTGTGTATTCTACCAGTTAATTTAACCAAAAGCAAACTTTTAAAGCGCAAAACAGTTGAAAAACAAAGAGAAATACATCAAATCAACTTGCAGAGCTAGTTTAGTAATAAAAATTCGATTTTTAGGAAAAATACAGCAGTCAAAAATAGAAAGCCAGAAAAAAATACTTATAAATCGATGGAAAGTCACTCTTCCACTCTCTGCTGCTTGTAGAACTCTGCAGTACACCACAAGGAGTTGTGCTGAGTTGTATACAAGCGCAAAAGCGTGCTAAAGCGGGCTTTATAGCAGGGGGTTAGAAAAAGCTAGGAAATGGCCCAAAACAGCCAATGAACTACAAGTTGCTGGGCTGGAACCACTCCTTTAGGGACAAATAGGCTGCTCAGTGCTCCCCACTCCCACTGGTGAACAAAGAAGCTTCCTTCTATCCAAATAAGGATATGGACAACACAGGAACTGTGACACAGCCCAGAGATCAGCAAAATCAGAAGACTGGACTATTCTAGTTCAGTAAAGGCGGTAAAACAAGGATTTTTTTTTGTTTTTTTTTCACAAACAGATAAAAAATAGATACAGTAACAAGCAGTAAATGCTTTAAATCGACTAGCGCACTTGAGTGTGTAGTCTACCAGTTAGTTTAACCGAAAACAAACTTTTAAAGTGCAAAACAGTTTAGAAACAAACAGAAATACAGTGGAACAACTTGCAGAGCTAGTTTAGTAATAAAAATTCGCTTTTTAGACAAAATACAGCAGTCGAAAATAGAAAGCCAGAAAAAAATACTTATAAATCGATGGAAAGTCACTCTTCCACTCTCTGCTGCTTGTGGAACTCTGCAGGACACCACAAGGAGCTGTGCTGAGTCGTATACAAGTGCAAAAGCTCGCTAAAGCTGGCTTTATAGCAGGGGGTTAGAAAGAGCTAGGAAATGGCCCAAAACGGCCAAAAAACTACAAGTTGCTGGGCTGGAACCACTCCTTTAGGTACAAATAGGCTGCTCAGTGGTGAAAAAAGAAGCTTCTTCCTATCCAAATAAGGATATGGACAACACAGGAACAATGACACAGCCCAGAGATCAGCAAACTCTGAAGACTGGACTATTCTAGTTCAGTAAAGGCGGGAAAACAAGGATATTTTTTGGGGGTTCTTTTTGTTTTTTTTTCACAAACATATAAAAAATAGATACAGTAACAAACAGTAAATGCTTTAAATCGGCTACCGCACTTGAGTGTGTAGCCTACCAGTTAATTTAACCAAAAACAAACTTTTAAAGTGCAAAACAGTTTAGAAACAAACAGAAATACAGTAGATCAACTTACTAAGATTGTTTAGTAATAAAAATTCGCATTTTAGGCAAAATACAGCAGTCGAAAATAGAAAGCCAGAAAAAATACTTATAAATCAGTGGAAAGTCACTCTTCCACTCTCTGCTGCTTGTAGAACTCTGCAGGACACCACGAGGAACTATGCTGAGTCGTATACAAGCGCAGAAGCGTGGTTAGAAAGAGCTAGGAAATGACCCAAAACGGCCAATAAACTACAAGTTGCTGGGCTGGAACCACTCCTTCAGGGACAAATAGGCTGCTCAGTGCTCCCCACTCCCACTGGTGAACAAAATAGCTTCCTCCTATCCCAATAAGGATATGGACAACACAGGAACTATGACAGCCCAGAGTTCAGCAAAATCTGAACACTGGACCATTCTACTTCAGTAAAGGCGGGAAAACAAGGATATTTATTTATTTATTTATTTATTTATTTATTTTTTCACAAACAGATAAAAAATAGATACAGTAACAAACAGTAAATGCTTTAAACTGGGTAGCGCACTTGAGTGTGTAGCCTACCAGTTAATTTAACCAAAAACAAACTTTTAAAGTGCAAAACAGTTTAGAAACAAACAGAAATACAGTGAATCAACTTGCAGAGCTAGTTTAGTTATAAAAATTTGCTTTTTAGGCAAAATACAGCAGTCGAAAATAGAAAGCCAGAAAAAAATACTTATAAATCGATGGAAAGTCACTCTTCCACTCCCTGCTGTTTATGGAACTCTGCAGGACACCACGAGGAGCTGTGCTGAGTCGTATACAAGCTCTAAAGTGGGCTTTATAGCAGGGGATTAGAAAGAGCTAGGAAATGGCCCAAAACGGCCAATAAACTACAAGTTGCTGGGCTGGAACTACTCCTTTAGGGACAAATAGGCTGCTCAGTGCTCCCCACTCCCACTGGTTAACAAAATAGCTTCCTCCTATCCCAATAAGGATATGGACAACACAGGAACTATGACAGCCCAGAGATCAGCAAAATCTGAACACTGGACCATTCTACTTCATTAAAGGCGGGAAAACAAGGATATTTATTTGTTTTTTTTTTTCACAAACAGATAAAAAATAGATACAGTAACAAACAGTAAATGCTTTAAATCGGCTAGCGCACTTGACTGTGTAGCCTACCAGTTAATTTAACCAAAAACAAACGTTTAAAGTGCAAAACAAGTTAGAAACAAACAGAAATACAGTGAATCACCTTGCAGAGCTAGTTAAGTAATAAAAATTCGCTTTTTAGGCAAAATACAGCAGTCGAAAATAGAAAGCCAGAAAAAAATACTTATAAATCAATGGAAAGTCACTCTTCCACTCTCTGTGGTTTGGAGAACTCTGCAGGACACCACGAGGAGCTATGCTGAGTCGTATACAAGCGGAAAAGTGTGTTAAAGCGGGCTTTATAGCAGGGGGTTAGAAAGAGCTGGGAAATGGCCCAAAACGGCCAATAAACTACAAGTTGCTGGGCTAGAACCACTCCTTTAGGGACAAATAGGCTGCTCAGTGCTCCCCATTCCCACTGGTGAAAAAAGAAGCTTCCTCCTATCCAAATAAGGATATGGGCAACACAGGAACTATGATACAGCCCAGAGATCAGCAAAATCTGAACACTGGACCATTCTAGTTCTGTAAAGGTGGGAAAACAAGGATATTTTTTGGTTTTTTTTTTTTTTTTTTTTTTTTCACAAACAGATAAGAAATCAAACCAG